>NW_020955666.1:531413-647790 GCF_003031625.1 Empidonax traillii | reverse complement strand
GCTTTTGTTTATTATGCACCTAGGGTTTGGACTGCAGCAACATATCTCATTAGCTAAATTCAAAATAATTAAGGACCATCTGAAGATTCATTTCCCAATAACTACAAACTGAAAAATAAAATATAATCATAGAGCTATAAATTAAAAATATAGGTCTATTAACCATATGTTTCAAAACTATTAGATTTCTACCCTTCTGATTTGTACTTAGAAGAGAGATCTATGATCTGATTTAAATACCCCCAGCTATATGACTGCAAAAAGCCAGCTTTATTATTCCATGCACAACTAATCAGAGGTAAAGTAAAATAAAAATATTAAGCTATTCACATTCCTTGGAAATCATAACCCACACTCAGCATTTGGCTGGTTACAAAATGTAGCCTTTATGGATTTCACAGTATTTCCAAATTACAGTCAATTCAGTGAAGGTCACCAACAAAATTTGAGAATAATGCAATTCCACTTTCCAAAGACATTTTTAAAAAATTTGATTGCATGTGTCCCAAACATTGATTAACAAAGTTTAGTGGAGGTTTTATTACATGCATGTAACACAACTGATTGTTAGTTTTCAGTGGGAATGGGTAGATTCATGGGTTTTTTCGACATTAGGAAAGATCATGTATGATTACATGAAAAAGTGTCAGATGCTTTGTGTAGCCAGGCCACAAAGTTACCCTTTCAAAATTGGAATATAGAGAATGCAGAAACTTCTGTTTGCTCCCAAATAGCCCAAAGCAATGAGGTCAGCTGTCCAGCCCAGTGTCAAGCCTACAGGCCTACAGCTTACTTCTCATATTTCTTTGATGCCCCAAATTTGGATCTTGCTTTGTAAAGGAATTATTTTTTTCCTATTGTGCCTTCAGGAGGAAACTGCATACTTATCAGCTGTAATATCTAGCACTTTTGTTTTCTTTAGTCTCCTGCTTTTATGATGCCTTTTTTGCAGGTTGATTTCTAGTTTCATTTCTAACACAGTGATGGTGCTATTTTTATACAATTATCTGAACCAAGATAGCTTAGCTATACAGATTATTAACGTTCAGAGCATCTTTCCTAAAGCACACTAAAAGCTATTGACATGCTAAAGCACTGACTACACATATACAGAAAAATTTAATTTGAAATCATTGCAGATCCCAGGACTCTCGTTTACAAAGGACTCTCATTTGCTCTCATTTTCTGCAGTTATAACTTTTCCTCTCAGCCTTTATTAATCAACAGTCCCGTGGGGATCAAATATCAAAGGCTGACTGCCCTGTCTAAGGCAAACTATCACGTAAATCAGTGGTGTTAAAACAAAAAAAACCAGGACAGGGTTAAGCCAGTCAGATGTTTCAAGACTGACTTTACTAAATTCAGCAGTGCCAGAAGGACAAAGGTCGACAAGGGGCTTTACATATTCCTAAGTGTTACGAAATGTACATATTTTATTGCGCTTGAAGTGTGAGATACTGGGGGTTTTTGTGGCTTCCAAGATCAGCAAACATCAATATTTTGGGAGCCACAAGCCCTGCTACACTTATTATTTATTTCTACTTCTGTCATCGTAGCTTGTGAGAGCTCAAGTGGTGAACCATCATTGTGCTGCCCTAAGATTTGTTAAGATGTAATAAAACCCAGAGCTTCCTGGACACAAGAAAGCACCATGGTTAACAAAATCAAGTGCTTTTCTGATTTGCCACAATTAGGAAGAAATTTAATAGGTAAAATGGTTCCTTATCTTCTACAGACCTTGTCATGTGTAACACTGTTATCCAGTCAACCCCAATGCACCCAGCAAAGCCTTTGTGTAGCTTCAGGATGTGACACTGTATGAACAAATAAGGCAGAATGGGACAGAAAATGGCTCTGGGATGATTTGCTGCTCTTACCTAATGCAATGGGTAAATCTGGCCAGCATTACCAGTACCTGCAGCTAAAAGGCCTCCTCTTTGGCAGTGTAAAATGGTGGGCATACCTAAGCTACAAAGACTGACTTTGATTCATCCCACATACTGCCACTGGGGTTGGTGTGCTGTGAAGCAGGCAGTGCCACGTGCCAGGGTAAGGCTTGTCACTACTGTGACTCTGTCCCTGTGCTCTGTCCCTCAGTACTTGTACTGGGGTGTCCACTTGCTGCTCACAGTGAGAACCCACACCGCGTAGGGCGGGGGGATCCTGGAAAAGCCAGGATCCAAACTGCTCCTTCAGCTACACAGGGAATTTTTCCTGAGAAGAGTTTGTACTAATGACACCATTGAGGATCCCGAGGATACAAAACATCATTAGCCTTTGTTTCTAAAACGCAGACTGCAGGAAGCATTTCTAGCAGTTTGGAGATTATTAGCAGCTGAAGAATGTTATTGTTTTGCCGCTCTGGTATTTTTGCCCTCTTAATGATCTCTCCTTTTTAAGAGTTCCTTGAATTTGTATTTTCAAAACAGGAGATAACAGAGAAGTAATAAAATACATTGTCCAGGGCATTTTTAATGTCCAGAGACACTATTAGTCCAATTTCCTAAAGAATGTTCAGACATATACTATAAATTGCAATGAATTATATATTAAGACAATTAATAATGAACGTTAGAGAGTAAAAGCATTTCAGAAAGGAGACACCTTATCCAGTAAGCTTGTTATTGTTGAATTAGGTTGAAATGAATAATAAACTTTCTGAGGTCTCCTATGAACTCTAAAATATAATATTTAAAAGTAATCTCTTTTATAGCTAGTAGGTATTTAAAACACCATAGGACTCTTCAGAAGCTAGTTTGCAGTAGTTCATTAAAAAACTTTTAAAATTACTTTTATATATTTATATATTAAATGCTTTTATAGTTCATTGCCATAATAAACAGTCATCTGTTCCCTGTCTTTAACATAAACAATGTGCACCATGACTGGAGGAGAAAGGATTCCCCTCTCTAAGTGTGAATAAACATACCTAGGAAGTGCTATACAGGCAACCTCCCTTCTGTGGTGTATCATAAATTACATATGTATCCCTAAGATTCAAGATTTATTTGGTCATTATTCTCTTGTTCCAAGCTTTTTCCAAGGTGAAAATGACTCTTGACATTTGATGACCATTAACGTAGTGGTGGCACTGCTGACTAGCAGGAAACTAGAGGCCTGAGGTTTGCAGTAGTCTTGGTTTATTCTATGAAGCTAAAAGCAATAAAAAGGCAGATTTACCCTATTTCTCCCACTGGCCAAATGCTGTTCAGTTCGTGGTTTCACACAGTGAAATTTATGGAAGCCTTGGGACCTAATTTTTTTGTGGAGTCCTTCTCCATTTACCCCAGACAAAGGACACAATCAGGACTTACTTCCAGACAAAAAGAAGGCACTTCCTCTGAAGCCTGAGCATGGTGTGGTACAAAACCACAACCTTCTATGGGAAGAAACCTCTCTTTGGACAACTACGTGTGGATGGAGAGTGTATCTTCTGAAAGAATTGCAATCTTAATGCCACCTCTTCTCTATCACTAACCTGGCCTCACTCTGTTGATCAGAGCAGAGATGGAGCAAGGACATGGTGATTTCAGACTAGATGATACTCTGGAAAGAGAAAGAATTAATCATCTCACAAACCTAATCCATTCATACAGGAAAGTAGGTGGTTTACTTTTAATCCTGTTGTGAACAGCCAGCTGTAGCCCAGACAAGCACTTATATAAACTCGCTAATTTCACCCTTTTGTAAACTAAAGCACATTCTAACACAGAACAGCTTTCTTAGTCTCTGTGATCCCTGTTGTGCTTTCTTGTAGGCAGGCATCAGTACTGCTGATGAAATGCACTGCAAATAATTGTTGGTAAAAAATTTGGAAGAAACTGAACCAATGTTGTCCAGTAATTGAGTTATTTTAGTGACACTCACTTATTTCATTCATATTAGTTTTCGAGAGTAGCTGAATTAATTCCTTCACTCGAAGGTACTTCCCATAATAGAAGACCAAGATAAAGAATTGTCAAATATAAATGGAAGAACTAGTTCTCGTCTAGGGAAAGTTGTCCCTGCCAATGGCAGGAGGATTGGAACCAGATTATCTTTAAGATCCCTTCAAACCCAAGCCGTTCTATGATTCTATGAAATCACAGCATGTCCAATTTCATAAGCTCGCGTTCTAAAAATTTTGGGTTATTCTCTATGTTAGCATGTCTATATTGAGATTCACCTGTATATCATTACTGGGCTTCAGAATTTCTCAGTAAGTGACTGTGAATTTTCAGTGAGATGTAAAGGATGCCACTATTACTCTTAGTGAGATGTCAGTAGTCAACCATATGGAACAGCACATCTATGTAAGTTGCTACAGTTCTAAGGGAGAACCAACCTTCCTTCAGTTTCTGTGCTCTTCACCACAACATCACAGACTGATAGTGCAGATTTTTTGTAGTTATAAAATGAGCACTTAGGTGTTATGTATCCCCAGCTTTTTCTAGTAGTTCATTATCTTCTAAAGCATAGTAGTTAAATGCAAGAAAGAAAAAAAAAAAAAAAAAAAAAAAAAAAAAAAAAAAAAAAAAAAAAAAAAAAAAAAAGGAAAGAAAATTACCTGATTTGGTAATTTCAAATTCAAAGAAACTTCCCGTGGGGTGGAGGGGGGAAACAAAAAAAGAAAAAAACACACATACCTTTTAGTCTTCAAAGGCAGGAGTGGCTTCTTTACATTGTGTTTAATAATCTGTCGAGTGGTAATTGTTTAACTTCTAAACTAAGCAGAAACACCTAAACAATACAGCCACTGGTACCAAGTTCTAACATCTGAAAACAGCTGAGTCAATTAAATCAATGGTAAAGATTTCGTCTGTAAAGCATTGTATTTCCAGAGTGTAACTAATGGGAAAGGAAATCATTGGTTTTGAATGAAGAGATAGATGCAATTCCTCTTAATTACACTTCATTACCCAAGAGTAGTCCTTGTGAGCGATACAGAGCAAAACAGTATGCAATCAGTTCAATGTTTTATGAGTAAAAAATCACCGTGGGATATGATGGATGCTAAAAGGACTTAGTCTTACTGTTATCTTCTTATATATATTTAATAACTACTGGCCCTTTAAATGATGGGTTTTCCTTTCGTCTGTGCATGGATGTCCTTTGATAAGGGACTACTTAATTAGAGATCAGTGATAGCATTTTTGGCATTTTGGATGTTGCAGTCTTAATCTCAGTCCTTAGCAGCTAAAGACGAAAGGCGCACTTGAATGGTTGATATTTTTCCTTTATTAGTCAAAACAAAAAGCTGGTATAAAGGAAAACTTGGATTGACCAGAAATATGATCTCAATGCAAAAGAAAAGAAAGTGTTAGAGATTTGTTTTCTACTGAGAATACTGCAGCTAAGTCAGACTGAAGCAGTTTTTGATTATTTTTAACAGTGTAAAAAATAAGTTGATGAAGATGTAGGAAGACAATTTTTAAAAAGACCATGTACTTTTTAAAATTTTCCATACTTTTGTATATTTTCCTCATTTCTGTCTGATATAATTTTAGATATTAAATAAAGGTTTCAAAAATCCTTTTGGTTGACTTTGTGAAGTATTTTGTGAATTAAGTCTCAATAGAAAAAAATCTTCCAGTAGCAGAAGACATAATGGGAATTTTGCCATCAGACTAATGAGAGAGAGGCTTTGTACCTGCTTTTTGGGGAAAAGCCAGAATTGGGCATCAGGTACTTTATTCACTTGTGGACAATAAGATCTTTCACGGTTATATTAGAAGAGTAACACAACATAGGAGGAAATAAACAAGTATACTTCAAGAGCTCTTTGAACATGACAGGAAGAAAATTACTCTATGGTTACACTCCTCTAGTACATGATTTCCTATAATGTCTTCTTATTCATGTGGCCATTTTCCGAGTGAATAGATCTGATCTAATGGAGCAACTGTGATATCTTTATGCCCCTAAATGCTTACATTTAGTCATAAATCACCCATGTATTTACTGCAATCTGAAAGTGACATGCTATTACTTCAAAGTTCTTTTGTGCTCTGGACACAACTTGAAAAAAGAGTTTGGCCTTGTCACTTATGAACCTAGGCTGCAAAACCAAAAATGAGCAGAAAGTCCTAATTAATAATTACACTGATTTCAGTGAATATTGAACCAAGTTTCCTAAGAGGCTAGCACATCCAATTTCATTACATGAATTCTTTCATATCATTTTTGATGGATGCATTTGTGGAGGAAGAGAAGTCCTCTAATGAGACCACAGATGTGATGACTCTCACCTTGGGGCACTACAAATCTAATTTTAGTAAGACCTGTCTACCAATTTTCAAGGACCAGAATAGTAAAGAAGCAGGGACATTTTTCTTGAGTAAATGGTTGGTTCTGAGATCTTCGACAGCATGGGTTCCATTAAAATCTTGACATATACCAGATCTTGGTATATTCATTTATTGTTTTCTTTTTCTAGTATTCCTATATGGAGAACACAAAATACTATGATAAATTTAACAAATGTTTGGTGAATGTCAACATTTTAATGATACCCTCTGTTTTCTGAAGTTGAAGGGATGGAGCTGTCACTTGTAGGGGAGACAGGTCTGTTATCTGAGAAAGAAACAGCCATTCTGAAGATATTTTTCACATGAAACAGTGCTAAACTAACAGCAAGGGACAGCCTTCGTAGTGTCAGTCCATTCTTAACTCACTCTGTAGGCCTTAGATACTGTCAGAGCACAGTGTAGGATATATGACACAGAAATCTTCAAATAAAATGCTGATGGGCTCAAGTGTAAGAAATGGGCAAGACAGACACATATGTTATAATGCAACACCTCAGTGCAACAGTATTTGTCACAGTTAGTTATAGTGTATATGTATATATATATATATATATACACATGCATATATATGTGTGTGTATATATACTATCCCCAACAGTTTTCTCTCTGTTTAACTCAAACTCTTAATTTGAGCTTAGCCTAAACATTTACAGAAATACACCTATACATGTATGTGTATATAAATACACATAAAGCACATTTTCTCTTAGAACAGCTCCCAAGACTGTGTAAGACACCTGTTGAGAGATCTCATTGCAATAGCCTATACCATGTTATTAATCAGGCATTGGAATGGGCTGCCCAGGGAAGTGGTGGATTCTCCATCCCTGGAGGTTTTTAAGATGAGACTGGATGTAGCACTGAGTACCATGGTCTAGTAACCGCAGTGGTAGTGGATCAAGGGTTGGATTTGATGATCTCAGAGGTCCTTTGCAACCTAGCTGATTCTATGATTCGATGATTAGCTCTTGCTCAGAAACTGTAACCTGGGTGCGTATGGTGCACTGAGTACAAGCAAGGTGCTCCCTCATGCAAGTGTCAGGGATGTTAGCTGGAAATCGGGTTTCCTCAATAGAGGAAAGAGTCCAGGCACAATGAAGTGTCTGTTAAGGACACAAGCAACAAAAAAATTGTATTCATGGTTGGTAACTGCAGAATTTTGTTTCTTTCTGATTTTCCTCCTAGGCAGTGCAACTCAGTGACAGATTAAATTTTTCTGAATAAAAAAACCTGGCAGCTCCATGACTAGACTCTTAGGAATTGCAGTGGTCTGGAAGATGAGAAACATGCAATGGTCTCTGAACATCCTCTTTTTGCTTCTCCTTTACAGGAGATATAAAACTCCTGTCAAAAGGTAGTAAGACAAACAGTTTAGGATAAATCCCCCAGAGCTCTTAAGGGTGGAGTCCTTGAACAATGGAATTTTGCATTTCTTAGATACCACAGTGGAATTACACTCTTTGTCCTAATGGCCACTTTGTAGCTGACAGAGCTGGTCCAGGATCCCCGAAGAAGTAATCAGACCCCAAGTAATGATTCTGTCTTATCTTTCATAACCAGTGCCTTCCCTAAGCTCTCTGGGAGTAGAGTCAGAGGCAGCAGCAAGGGTTTAGCAGCTGTGGAGCCATTCTCTTTCTGTTTTCTTTCATGGACATATGTATAAATCAGGGAGGACTCAACTGAAAAAGTGGTGCATTTACTTAAGTATAAAAGCAATGAGGATCTGGCTTCTTATGTTCTATTTACTCAGAAAAGTAGTAAACTCTCCCCAGGCATGGAGCTGGGCCAAGCTATGCAGTCCTGGCAAAGCATTCCTGTGGAATAAGGAGGGCTAAAATTTGGCTCTAAAAATTTAATCCCAAGGAGTAATTTGATTACTTTTAAATGCAGCTTCGTTTTCAATTATTTTTCTCAGCATGCTCTCTCATCGCCTCCATCCGGAACATGAACTGTGCCATTATGTGTCTGCGCCTGGCCAGAGACAAACGCAGACCGCTGCGAGGCAGGGGGTACCAAACCCCTGTCTGCCTGCTCGTGTGGCACCTGATAAAGGTACCCTCATCCTGCCCAGGGCCTCAGCTGGCCTTGCTTTGGCAGAGAGACAGAACAATGAATGAGTAGCTCACGAATAATCCGCAAACCTTGTCTGTGGGCCGTGAGCGCAGGGATGGTTTCAGACCCCCATGCTGGCTACTCACAGCACAGCACAAGCAGAACCACAGAGAACTGCTGGCTCAGGTCCTAGAAACAGCGTAGCTGCTTCAGTCACAGAGCAGCTGGGGTACTGCCTCCTGCTTGGAAACTTGCTCGCTCAGTGCAGTCATTACCTCACCATACTGTATTTCGTTTGACAAGCATGTTATATATGAGAGAATAAAATAAGGAATGCTGCTGATGCTCTCCTTATTGTCCTTATCAGTGTCTCAGGAAGACAGCAGGCAATTCTGCAGGCACTTGCCAGCACTCAGAAGAAACTGAAAATGCTCAGCACTTTTCCAAAACTCAGAACTTAATGCAAAAGTCAAGTATAGATGTAACTGTCTACATTTTGACACTCCAAGTAGAAAATATATGTTAACTAAGTGGCCCTCAACTCCTCAAATATCAGAAAAATGGGTCAGTCTGCAAAGTAAGAATATCAGCAATTCTTCCCTTTTCATAGTTCAGTTAGATCAGCGTATGATGATATTCTATATATACATATAATAAAAAATCAGGGTATGTAAACTAATCCAGTGTAACTAAATATTTTAATTTTCAAGTTCTAAAAAGAGATCACGGGAAACAAGATAGTATTTCTTCAGAAAACTACACAAATATTAGTGGATTTCTGATGACCTTATTTAAATAAATTTGCTATTGAGGATAATGCCTGAAGTTCCAGCAGATAAAAATAAGTTGATGAAGACGTAGGAAGACAATTTTTAAAAAGACCATATTCTTTTTTTTAGTTTTCCATACTTTTGTATATTTTCCTCATTTCTGCCTGATATAATTTTAGAAATTAAATAAAAGTTACAAAAATCCTTTTGGTTGACACAAGAAATACATCAGGAAAATTAATACCTTGATGCAGAACTGGGTTGTGAATGTAAGTAAAAAAACCCACAAACAAACAAACCCAAACAAAACCACCAAACCACCAAAAACTTAAACCCACCAAACCTCTGCAGGATGTTCTAGAAAGCCAATATAGTCATATTAAGATATCTATCATAATTTTACAGCTATTGAGTTGCAAACACTTAGCCACACTAATTCACTCAAATCTCACATTGATCTTCACAGAAAGTAGTCAAAGATGAAGCACACGCTGCTGCACTGCAACACTAAAATGCAATTAATGAACCCTCCCCCACCAGACAGCATTTCTCATGTGTGGTACAATTTTTGCTTTTGACTCCCAAGTCTTTAGCACAACTTCACTCAGTCACACAGCAGTGTAATTTGAAGACTGGCATCCACCCTCTCAGTAAGCAAAAGCAATATACAGAATCTAGGTAAGATGACTTGTTAGCTGGTATGGGATTTTGATCAAGAATTTGAGCAATCGAAAACCAGTACAGCACATTTTTAATGGATTCAAATCAGAGGATCATCAATGATAGACTGAGTTTTTAACAGAGCTCTACAGTGGTCAGGTTTTGGCCCTTACATGTTCAGCAGCTGTAACAATGATATCAAGTACCACACAAAATCATAATCTTCACTGTCGTTGATGCAGAAGTGCTAAAATAGCTGATGCAGCAGAAAATTACCTGCAGGATTAGACAAATGAGCAAACCCTTAGTAGTGTAACACAGCTACATGAAAAGGAATACATCCAGGAATAAAAAGTGCAGGACACACTTATAGGAACAGGGTAGTTTACTTCAGGGACTCTAAAAACATTTAGGAACCATAGTGGATAACTAATGGTGCATGAGTGTTGTGTGATGCTGCATCCAAAAGAGTCGGTACAGTCCCTGGAAGAATAAGCAGGAGGATTTCTGCAGGCAACCAGTCTGCAGGCAAGCAGAAGGGAATTATATTAATTCTGGATTTGGCACTAGAGCTTCATGTTTGTGAGTTTATGCTGAAATATGGCGTTCATGATTCATCAGGGATGTTGATAAATTGGAGAGGGTTCAGACAAAATCAGTGAGAATCATTACAGGATTGGAAAGTAAGCCTTTAAACTCCAGGACAGCCACGTATTTAGTTCATCAAAGAGGTTAAGGGATAACTTGATCTGACTCTTCATGCAATAGGAAAGAAAACTTTGATAATAATACAACATATCCAGAAGTAAAAGTCAGAAATGGAGTAGAATTGAAGTTGACATTTCTACTAATTATGGAAACAATTTTAAAATGATCTGCGCCTGCAAGTTACTCTGAAAGAGTTCCTTTATTTAACTAAGACAGGAATTAACTCAGAAAAGTCTGTGTAAGTACAAGGTCAGGCTATTTGATTAAAAAATGGTCTTTTCAATCATTATAGTCTAAAAATAAGTTATGAGTAAGAATTTGAAGCCAAGGGAAACCACACATTCAAAAAGCCAGCATAATCTATAATTTGGAACATTTCTTCTCCTTAACTGAGGATTTGAAACTTTAGAGGACAACCACGCTCCTTGCTATCCTCTTTCTCTGCTCAACTGACTCTCAACTCCTTCTGACCTGTATATTTCTTTAAAACTGAGCAATAAGACTTTAAAAACAGCCAGCCTCACAGAAAGCACAAATTTCCTGTGAGCCTAGCAGTATTGCCTTGATGACTCACATTTGGAGTGTATTCCCCCAAATGCAGGATACAAGCTCCAAGTCATACCACTGCCATGTACCTGAGCAGCCTGTTCATCCCCAGTTCTCATTTGTGCAGAATTCTCAGTCCTAAATACAGCACTTTTCACTTTGAACACCGTGTTACTGATTTCAGTTGTGCATCACCCTGATGGTAGTTTCACCTGGGCCATAGTTTTTCAGTCTGCTTACACGAACAGTGTGTGGGAATGGGCCAAAAGCCTTGATATCACATCCTTTGCCTCCTCTCAGTACCCACTAGAGGTGCAATGCTGTTCAATAGGACCTTGTTTCAATATGATTTATTCTTATTAAACCCATGTTTGCTGTATCTTATCACTGCAATCTCTCAGTGCTGGAAGGCTCTTTACACTCCCTTAAGGTACAGGAAATCTAATTCCCCTTTTCCACTGTTCCTCATCCCTTTTTTAAAAAGTAAGAATTATTACCATCCTCTTACAGTCTTCTGGAATTCACCCTTCCTTTCAGAGCGTTAATCACTACCCAGAAACGACTCATCTCAATCTCTTAAATACTCCAAGGGTATATTTCAGCCAACCTAATGACCGCAGCACGCTAACTGTATCTAAGTGTTATTTGACCTGATCTTTGACTATCTGGCCAGAGTTCTGGTCCTCTCATTAACTGCTGTTAATCTTATCAGAGATGCAATTACAATCCCATTATGTTTTAAGATTAAAAAAAAGAAAAAAAGATGAATGTTTCTGCTTCTGTCTTCACTAGGCAAGTATTTTCCTCTGTCTCCCATAAAGGAGCTATATTTATAGAAATATTGTGTTGTTCTTATGTCCATCACCAGTTGTAATTCCATTTCTTCGTTAGTTTTTCTGATCATGTCTATGCATGGCCATGCATTATTTTACACTCAGCCTCCAACACCTCGTTTCTGCTTATGTTTTCTCTTTGATTTTTATTGTCATTCAATAGCTCCTGCTGTTCCATTTTGGTGTTTTACAACAATCACTGTATTTCACTCATATTATGATATACAGTTTCCAGTCTAGTTTTTGTGTTTTCTCCCCTAGAAACTTCCAACTTTCCTCTTTGTGTTTGTATTTCTGCCTGTGAGTACCTGCTAAAATTTTTTTTCTGGTTTTACTGAAGTTCTCTGCTTTATCTGTGAGTTATCATGATGTATGTAAATCCTCAGGCTATCACTGCATCCAGTCTACTATAGGACATGAGCCATTGATGTGTCATATCAAGCCACTGCTGGCACACCATATCCTCTGTCTCTTCCAGTTCCTTTTCTAGATGCAGTTGTCTGCTAACACTGGCTCCTCCATCTCACCCCTTCTCTTTCTGTGCCTTACCATGATTCCCCACAGGTATCATCTGCATGATCTGAACATCTACCACTTCAGCTAAGTGAGGGACTATATTTGTATTAGCTCTTGGCAATAGTAATTTATTAAATTCACAAAGAACAGCCACTAGAGGGAATCTAACACACCCTGCAAGCATGTTAAGCTCTCTCCCTTTGATCCCTTTCCTCTTACATAGTGGCATTTAGAATGGCTTTATGCATAATGAAAATCTACTTTTGCCACCTTTGATAGACATCAACTATTTGAAATGTCTGTTCTCTGCATTGAAAATATCCTTGCTGAACTGCAGCTGCTGTGGGTTATCTCTGAGAGTCTATTTCAGTCCTACAATGAATACATACTAGCTCCCTCTCACAGTCTCTAGATGAAGTTCTGTGCTTCCTAGGATTCAGTTGTCCAGGCATTCCTAATGAAGTGACTTATGCAGAAGCAAAAATCAAAGTGTATCACAGACTAGCAATTTTGCTTGGTGTGTTTGCATCCTGATGAGTTTACATCTCCTGCTACCTAAGGGAGAACACGATAACAACTGCTGAAGAAGTGAGAGTGTCAGCAGCTGGAAAGAATTAATAAACTTCAAATGATTTTATAACAAAATCCTCCTTCTGCTGAAGACATTAAAGGGGGAAAACAGGTGGGGGGAAAACATAACATAGAATGGGGATGGGACATGGATGGACAACTTTAAAAGCTCAAACTGATTTGAACTTTTTTTGCCTTGAAAGTGAAAAAAAAAGAGTGCCCCTTTAAGTCCTACTGACACACTGGGGCTGGTAAGTAACTGCACCCTGTGGTTTGCATTACTTTTTTATGTGTTCCTGTTTTTATGGAGTGCTAAATGGCTTAATTACATTTTACTGGTTTATTCTGCTCACTTGCTCATAACCTCATTAATCTGGCACAGACTGTTTTTTTCCCAAAATAAAGAATACACAATCATTCTCATGTAATAGCGTCTCTAGGTATTTGCAACTGTCTGACAGGTATAATGTGGTTGAATTCACTATTTATTAGGAAATTATCACCTCTGCATAAAGCTGCAAGTTATGAATAAAAAGCATAAACTAGGCAGACTAAGCTCTTTAGCAGCATGTCAGCATCCCAACTGATTTAAGTACTTGTTGGTGCTGTGGAGGGGAAAGGACGTACTGTTCAGTCTAATTATCATTTACATGAGGAGATAGATTGCTAGTGTTTACCTAGATAATTTTCTAGGATCTAGAAGCTTACCTTTCAAGCTTGATCTCCCTACTATTTGTCCCAAAGCAGACAATGTGGGATGTCTGGCTCTGCTAAATAAAAAGCAGAGGTGTGGGAACTGCAAACCCAACTCATTACATCCTTCACTGGAAGGTAAGTTTTATAAAACAGAGGGATATTTTATCTGGACATGTCCAGGATGATGCATCTTTAGGTTTTAGTGCTGCAGGTAAAGGAAACTTGATTTGTTTTGACTTATTTGAATTATTTTGTGTGAGATACGGAATAATGGCAGAGACTGAAAGGTCCAGCCTCGTAGACATCCGATACAAGATCAGAAGATTTGAGGATGAAATTGGACAGCTTTCTGTGCTTGCCCCCATTGCTGTCCCCTGTCCCCAAACAGCATTCACTCATTATTTTGGCTATTTAAGCCAAGTAGAAATAGAAACTCAGTGTATGTGAGCCAAGCAAAAAAAAAAAAAAACACCAAACAAACCAACAACTAGCTTCTGAAAATCTCTATTTCAATTAAGTGGTCTTCTGGAGAGACAAAACAACATTTAAATGCTGTCATGTCTCTGATTCTACTTTTGTCAAATCTTTCTGCAGGAAAGATGTTGAAACCTACTGGCCATTCCTGCCAATAGAAAAATTCAGTGAAACTTCTCCAAAGGTAAAATGGTACCCAGCAAGGACTTGGGACTTGACTAGAGGTACTCTTGTTAGATTTTTATGTGATGGTTATCCTATCTATATCCCTCTCTTTTTTTGCAGCAAGATGGTTTGCGGTTTACAAGCATGTAAAACACATCAACAGGGTTTCCACACTGAGTTGTGTGACAAAATTTAAAGACAACGCTGATGACTTAACATGTCCTAAAAATGTTATATGTACTAGTGTTACAAATCACCCTCAAGGCAACTACACGTAAAAGTAATGGTAAAACTCCTTTCAAACAGTCTTGCCCTTTCCTTTATATTTTTTTTCCTCCTGTATTTTTGTCTGCAGTGAGCCAGCAATACACTGGAAGGCAGTGCTTACCTGAAATAGCTGTCAGAGAGAGATGAAATTGAAACTGGAGATGAACCAAGAAAAGGCAGGGGTGAGGGCAGACAGGAACTGGACAGGCGGCAGCATTCAAACACAAACGAGGGCAAAAGGACTATCCATTACAGTAAAGAAGCACACCTTCTGTTCCAGGGATCTGTCAAAAAGTCAACGTTTTTGTATGAGACACTACAAAAAGCCCACAAAAACACGAGTGTTTTTTTTAAACCAGCCATTGAATCTCAAGTAACAGGTTTGCGCGGCATGATTAAAGAGACTACGATAATGGAAAAAAATTACCAACTACAGATTTGAAAGATATACTTAGTCTTTTAAAGCTAACTTTAAAATAAAAAGCATCTCCTTTCTAAGTTATGGAGGTTTTTTCTGATTGCTAAATCAATTCATTCTACTTTTTTTTCTTCAGCTATTTTTTCCCTCATCTTTTTCTTTTTTTTCCCTTTTTTATTTTGAAACCTTTGATGCCATTAAAACTCAGTCTCATATTTTTCTTTAATCTGACTATATCAGAATGAAGCCTAATTTTTTATTTCTGCACATCTTATTAGCCAAGGTCTCAATACTGGAAACTCATTTTCACAATACATCTCCAACTTCAACGGTCAGCGAGGGAAATATTGCATGTAAAAAGACTGAAAGACTTGGTTCTGCTCAGTTCACCCATCCATCTTGTATATACTTCTATATACTTTTTATAAGGTGTCTCTAAAACAGTTGCCATGCACATAGAATTGGTTATTTTCTATGGCAGTTTATCTAAAGCAGTAACAATCACAGACAGTTGTTCTCATTGGCTTGAGAAAGGGTGCCTTTAGTCCTTCCACAACTGATAAATTATTTAGAAATAAAAGGGAAAAGAAATATGGAAAACAATGTAATTAAATGGCTTTATGGTCTTATCTCCTCTATTTTAAATAACATAACTCCTCTAATTTGAATTCATAACAAAAGGTCAAATAGAAAAAGAACATTTCTTCTTATTTTTTTTTACATAAAAGTGTATATAATATAGATTAAAGGAATTGCAATAATTCATAATTTAAAACTAAAGCCCAATGCATTTGTATCACTGCAGAATCTGGTTTTACTGCAAGAGTACTCACATACAACCAAAACTTCCTAACTTCCCTCATAGAGAATTCTAAAGCAAAACATAAGAAAGCAATTAAAATAAAAAGGCTCAACACAAGAACCCTTGTTGGGTCCAGGACAAAGTTTATGTAGTACAGCATCCTATCTCAGATACCATCCAACATTAGGTGCCCAAGGGGTAGTCTAAGGACAGAGAAGCATGCAGTGATAGGCTACTTTCTCTGTAGGTCAGAGTCTCTATATTTAATAGTCCTTGACAAATCTCTACAAAGAACTTGCACAGTTACCCCCTTGAGCTATCACAGTTGTCCCTTGGACTGATGTGAAATTTTGTTTTGAATTTGTCATCTGACCATGCAGGCTTGTGTCTTGTACTGGAAGGCATTAGTGAGGAGTTGATCCCTATTTATCCTCTCTATACCCCATACAATTTAATAAACCTCCGAGACATTTCTTCTCGGTCCTCCCTCTTCCAAGACTATAAAGAGAGCACAGAATTAAAAAAGAAGAAATGGAATGTTATTTCCATGCAAAGAGGCTGCAAATTGTCACCTTTCAAAGAGCCTTTTGCACCACTTCCAGCTGGTAGTCCCATTACTGTCACTGCTGAGAATCTTGTACTTTAAGCCTGTCAATGGACCTGAAACTACAGAGGTGTTGCTAAAAATTTAAAAGCAGCACCTTTACAACCTTTCTGATTATACAAAAAAGTTTGAGAGAGTAAGTTAGGTGTATCCTACCGCATTTTATATTATTTGCTTATTCAAGGAGTACTAAGAACCTCATTTTATTTAACCTGGTCTGACAGTATGAAAGGCCTGAACACAAAGATCAACCCCCTCTATGCAGACACCATCCCAACAAAACACTTTTGTGCGTAGTTCAGTTCAGTAATCCTCTCTCATCATAGAACAGATTAGAGAAAAGTCCATGGTGGAGCACACCTTCCTGGTTTACTTTCTGAAATTGCCTCTGAAGCAGCCAGGAGACCATCACACATCTCCAGAGATGCTGTGCCATTAAAACTGTACCACTAATCTCTGAACCTCTCCTGTGACCAAGTCTGGCCCTTCCAGTATTTAACATTGATAGGGGATTCAAAAACATTATTGATGTCACAGTTGTGTCCAGCCCACAGATTTTTTGATATATGATATATATCAAATATATATATTTTTTTTCCAATATATTTAGCTTCTCTGAAACTAAAACTCTTCTTTGGTCAACCAAATTAATTCTGTCTATTACTCTAGTTTTGATAGCAAAATTACATCTCAAGGTGAACTGAACAACTTTCAATCAGCAGTTTTACAGCCTTTGGGCACAAACAAAAGAAACAAATAATTTGCTCAGTTTGTGCTTTTTATGAGTAATAATTATTATTTCACATGTGTCCTGATACTTTAGGATTATCACTTAATTAGCTAAATATAAATAGAGTAAACAATTGGTGCAAGCCCCACTGGAGACTGCCCTTGGCTCTGTGATGGATCCCCAAAAGAAAGCCTGGCAACAGGAAAAAGACAGCTCTAACAGCCACCTGCTTTGGATCTGGCATGAGTAGATGGACAGAGGCTTTTCGTCTCTTTCAGGATGCTACCCTGCACAGTGGGATATTAAAAACAGCAGCTGTGGTGTCAACATGGTTCTTTGGAGTGCTTTCAAGCCTGGTTTCTTCTCCACAGAATGGGTACATTTCAGGAGCTATAGATTAATTTCAAGAATGTGCACTGTACCAAAGATTTCCTTTACACTATATACACTTACAGTAAGACATTATTTTCACCTATGTTATGACAGAGCGCAAGCTGCAGATACATTGTTCTTTTCAAAACAAAACGGGCTCCCACATGTGCAATGCCATCAGTACAGGTGTATCCAAAGCACTCAGCACACCAATACCACCACTCCCTTCCTGGGGTCTAGCAGCTTGCAAACAGTCATTTACACAGACACAGAGAAGTGGATTTTAAACAATGTACAAACTAAAGTCATTTTCCCCACTGACCTGTTGTAAATGTCTCTGTAAGACTAGTGGTTAGATTAGATCTTTCGAGGGTACTTCTCTGTGCTTTCCTGGTCTGTGGCAGCCTTAAGAAGCCAAGTCCTCTGACTGTCACTACCCTCTGAGCTAGCTTGAGTGGCTGAGACGTCCTAAGCAGATAACTACTTTTACTATTCATCACCAACCAAACTATGGCCAAAGACAGACAGGAAAAAAGATAACTTGCCATTTCTACTTCTGTAGGCAACCCAGTTCCTGAGATAGAAGGTAAACCTGGATGCAAGATGGGGTGCAGTTGAATGGCGTGAAGCTGGACCCTTCTGCTCTGCACTGTAGTGCAAACACAGTGAAATTCAGTAGTGCCAAATGAGATTTGTGATTCTTTTTACTCTGTCATGACATGCAAGGCTGAAGGAGTGTAAGACCTGAGGATCAAAACATGTGGGAATACTTGAGGGAGACCCTGTGAAATCAGCCAGACATGTTTCTCACCATTTTATAGGATAGAAAGATAGAAGTGTACAGGCACGTAGTCACAGTAGTCCCAACAATTTTCTTAAATCCATCTGCCTATACTAAATGGAATTTTCCATTTAAAAACTTCTTAACACCAAAAAAGACACAAGGGTTACTGAGAACATTGTGGAGAATACAGGGACTTGGTCACAGTGTGACCCTGAGTATGCCAGCACTTGCAGACCTTCCATGTGGATGTCTGTGTGCGCACCTGCAAAGAGAAGTGCACACGTTACTGGCAGATCAGACATCTGACCGGCTCTGAATCGTGAATCTTTGGTCTTTCAAACCCAGACAATGTCAGCACACAATTTCCCTTGCACAAATGTTTGCAATTTAATTGCAAAAGTCTGGCCCTTGGTATTTTGTGAGTGAGAGATATGACACTCACAGATGTACCAATAACACTGGTGAAGGTGGGAAAAAATGGAGACAGGGAAAACACAGCAACTTGTAAGTTTTTGGCTTTAAGAGACCTTCTATAATATCTTTCTAGTCCTGTATGAAGGAGCTGACAACCATCACAGAAATTTTAATTGCTCTGTTCACTGCATTTTAGTAGGATAGCAATTTACTTTGTGTGCCAACTAAATGGAGTCTGAATTGAAAGGTGCCCTGACAGAAACTGCCACGATACTAGATCATTCTGTGCAAATATGGATATTCAAAATTAGATCAGGACATTTCTGACACTTACTTTATCTCAAGCTGCTAGGACAGTGCTAATAAAGAGTTTTGAAATCCTCTCTGCAGCACAGCATCTAAATCACAGAAAATTATTTTAGTTTCCTTAAATGAGCAATTAATATTAGTCACCCCGGAGAGCAACACATCATAGCTCTTGCAAGTTCTCCTTCCTCTCCCATACATCTCTGCTTTAGGCACAAAATGCACGCCAATGTACTAATGCAGCTCAAGAGGAGACGCACGTGCATCTCTACAAATGTGCCGCACACCATTTCCCTCCTGCTGGCGCATTCTTTGCCAGGCAAATGTGAGAAGTGGATACAGCATCAAGGTCTTCCCTGCCAGTTTTCCTCCTCCACCAGCTGGGAAGAGTGAGGGCAGGGGCAGACGGACTGTGAGGCTGGTCCGCATCTCCCCAGCAACAAACCTGCCACTTGGCCCATGTTCCACTTGAGTGGCCTGCCGGGATGGAGAGGAGCCTGTCCGCTCTCCGTGGGGGCCCGCTGGTCACCACTGTTCCACTGAACTGGCAGCCCGCTTTGCTGGTCTGAAACTGAAAATTAAAAATCACAGCGAACTCTTTTCTAAGTAAACTGAATTAAGTAGCAGGCGAGAGCACCTCGGAGCCGCTTCCTATGATCAGAGCACTTAGCTGGCATCACCGCTGATAAGGAGGCGCAGGCAGCACTGCTTTTTATTCTCCCTTTGTGGGCTTGATCTTATTACAGAAAACAAATTTACCAAGCATGAATTATTGCTAAAATTCTTAATGCTCTGGCGGAGAAGAAAGTCTGATGCAGACGCTAGTAAATATGCACGTCCGTGGGTGAGGACGCCTCTCCTCGGCACACTGCACTCTCCCAACTTTTGGCTGTGTGCTGCTGCGAGAATTATTCAAAAGACGGGTTGCAGAAAAAGGATCAATTAATCTGCTGAGCGGGTTTTCGAATCCATTCTCAATGCCGCTGACAGCCGGAGACCCCCTCCCTGCGCTTGGTAATTACCCCAATATTTCCTGCACGCTTGTTTAAATGGCTTACACTTGGGCTGCCTGTGAAGAAGAGCTCTCCCTCTGCCGATCTGAGGCAGGGGAGAAAGGCAGCTTGCCTTATCGCTCTGCTTCACTCCATCTGCAGCCAGCGGGAGGGCTGCCTAATCGTCGTCCCAGGGACAGGGACGAGCAGGCTGGGGGACGCAGATAGATGTGACACCAAAGGAGACTGGGACTTTCCTACCGTGCTGGTGCCGCAGAAAACTCATCACGCTCTCGCTGTTTCAAAGGCGAAAGAGGAGCCCCTTTAAACCAGAGGCCTGTCCCTTAATTATACAAATGCTGCGATCAAAGTTATTATCTGTCCTTACAAAGGCTGGAGCTTTAATTGAATGGTGTGTTGCTACCTTTGAGAGAAAATGTTCAGTACTCCTGGGGAGCAAAGTGGGTAGAGGGGGAAAATGGGAAAAGAGAGAGCAAGGAACAGGAAAAGAGCAAGAGGAAAAGAGATGGTATTTAACAAGAAGGTTGCTTTATATGGAAATGTAATGAATACAGTTGATAAAAAGAGGGAGAGACAAAAGTTGTGAAGTTTCAAGCTGTGAAAGAACTTCAAAGTGTATTCAAATGTCACATTGATTTTTCTTCAAATCTCTAAGTAGTAAGTTTTTCAAAAGAGGAATATGATCCCCTATTTTATCCACTAATGTTTTATCTATAAAAAAAGGGAGAAAAAGCACAATGTTTTCCTTTCACATGATATAATCCGTATATTGGAAGTCTTTATCTTTTTTTTTGCTAAACAAAGATTTTCTCTGTCTTTGAAAGTGGTGAGGTCACCATATTTGTACATTGTATGTTTAACTCTGAAGAATTTTGGGTCTGAGACCCTGCTCTAAATTGAGGTGAATCATACCCTGATGGGATCTCCTTAACACAGTATTCCAAGCCAGCTACAGCAAGGCAATACTTCCTTCCCTGGAAGAAAACGATGCAACAACTCTGGGAGCAATCTTCAAAGATACATGAACCTACAAGGCTTTGTATCATGGTAGTAAAATGCTGGCAAAGTGGCAGATTAAAATTATGCTAATTATTAAGGCAGCAACACAACTCAACATGAACAATTTAGCTCTAAATCAAAATCGGCAGCATGACTGTATATCATCTTCAACGGCCTACAATGGATCTAGACACCTAGAAGAACGCATTTTATGCCCCTCCCCAAAAATGATTACCAGTGGTTTTACATATCTACTGCTTTATATGATAGCTTGGTAGAAGTTCCTCATAGCACTTCTGAAAAGCAGAGCATAATTAATGCCAAAAATCATTAGAGGGAACAAAAAACATTTTATGGTAAATTCTTAACATCTACAGCAGTTCTTAGTACTTGAGCTCCTACAGCAATGCAAAAGAGAGGCTTCTGCAGCACTCACAGTATAGGGATTACTCTGCAAAAATGCAAACCTAAAGGGGAGAGGAATGCAAAGGAAAAATTATGTCTTACATTTTAAGAAAACATGATTTCTAAGCTGAGCTCAAAGTTTTTGGGTGAGTGGCTTCACGGTCTTCCAAAAATAGCTTTCGGTCAGAGAGGATACTTCAGATTTTGATGATGCTTTGGGAGCCCCCTAAATATCAAACACATTCTGCTGAATGCCACAAAATTATAATACTAATAGGATAATATGAGGAAAAAAAATAAGGATCAAACTTGATCCTGATGGTTCTATGTTTGGTTTGTAGTGCACTTTTCAGTCTTCATTAGAAATAAACCATAGTTGCCTCCTGACCTTGTAGGAACTGCATCCCCCTGCAGACTGGTGAGAAATCTGTGTGTGAGCAGTAAAAGGAGCATTCCTGTGCATCTCTCACTGGGGATAATCAAGTCAATAATCAAGGCACTAGGACTGCACGGAGACCACAGAGCACACCTGTCTCAGGTGACTCACATGAATTGTTACACTTGGCAAAAGAAATTGTCATTGCTTGAGGACTGTTTTCATTTTTTTTCATCCTTTTTTTTCTTTTTTTTTATCCTTTTTTTCTTTTTTTTTTTTTCCTTTTATTTGTTTGTTTTGTTTTTTGTTTTAGGTTTGTTTTGTTTGTTCTTAAGATTTATCCATCTTGTTGAGAAATCACAAATACAGAACACATTCACTTCTTTGCTATGTCCAGTTCTCTTGCACATGGATTTTCAGTGCCAATACTACTACATCCAGGCAGAATATGCTCAGATTTATGTGGGAAATGTCTCAGAATTTGGATTTCTTACTTAAAGAGATTTGCATTTGGGCATCATCTAGTAGTGGGAAGAGTGCCTTGGTCAGCTGCCTAAGATTACTACTTTGTGAAGGAATCCTAAACCAAAGTAGTACAAGGACGGGGTCTCAACTATGCTTCTGGTTGAGACCTTGCAGCTGTGTCACTTCGTGGAAGGACAGGAGTTGTGAATACTGCAGTGCTATGCCAAAGTACTTGTGAAATAAGGGTTTCTACAGCTAGAGGAGAGATCTAAGAATCTGTCTTTCAATGAGTATTTTGAATAGTAAAAAATACTGTTGTACAGTACAGAGTTTGCAGTAAGAAAAACCTGTGGATAAAATTCTAGTTAAGCAGATATTAATTTTCTTCCAAAATCTTCAGTAGCAATCATTATGCATTTGGATGGAGTTCTCTACTCCTTCTGCTGACAATTTCGAAGTCACCATAACCACAGTTACAATTTGTGCCATAGGAACAGTGCCAGTACTGTCTCTGCAGCAGCCTTCCAGGTTTACTTGAAGAAAAGTTTTGGTGGAGTATTTGCAAGAATCCCTTTTTACCCAAGTGCTTTCAGTAGGAATAAAGCAGGCCTTCAGCTATATCCTCCTGGGTCACCTGTAGACTGTAGCTTAGTCTTTCCAGACAGGGATTCCAGTGTATATTCTATGGGGGTTTAGACTTTATCTACTGCAAATGCAGACTGGATATGTAAGAAGCCAGAGCCAGGGCTGAATGTGTGATGCCTACAAAAGACAAAAAGGAATGGTAGGAAGTTTTGCAGATACCCTTGATGGCTGGTCCTCCTGATGTGGAAGAGGACCAAGCAAACCAAGTAGGCACCTCAGTGACACACCAGAAAAACCCACAAATTTACCTTTCCTTGCCCAAAACATTCAGATGAACAAGTCTTTTAAAGCTGTCAGTCCTCTTTGTTTTTTTTTACATTACTCTCAGCAGCTTTCTGCTGTGTGTGCTTCTCTTTCTTTGACTGCTTTTGCTACCTCTGCCCACAATTCTCTTCCTAGAAGTTGCTCATGCAACACTAATCAGGGAGATTTTCTCAACAGGTGATTCAAGCCCCATGAATACCCGTTAAATTTCTAACATAATTGGAGATAAGATCTGAATAATAATAAGTGTAATTCTTCATCTCTATATGGAAATACCAATTTGTCTTGCTCCTGCTTTGTAATACAAACACCTGCTTCTTAAGAGAACAGAAATATGTCCTTCTTGTGCCACATTTTGAGTTACCTATGAGATAATTCCCACAGATTTCCTGGGGAGAGTTTTGTTTGTTATTTAAATTCAACTGATCGAATATTTATCCAAAGTAGAGCAGGATGCATTGAATTTCGTGTGGTTACTGGCTAGGATAAAGGTTTCTTTTAGGAGCCATGGAGAAGAAAGGGTTGTCATCAGACCTAGGGGCCATCACAAATCTTAACTCACTCCCGCTCCTTTTGCTGGGTGTATTTGCTTCTCTCTGCCTATTTTGATTTAAGCACATTGCATTTTAAAGTTAAATAAATACCTTATCATGGCAGACATTACTGCTGCAGGTTTGGACACCTGGTGTGATAAACACTCCTTCCCTGCTGCCTCCCAAGATGTTAGGTCCCATTAGCATTGGGAGCCCTCAGCTACATCATTCAGCTTAGTAATAGCAAACTGCCCCTCCAGTGAACCCCTTTTCCAGAGACTCCTTTCCGACAGCTTTTTTAAAAGTCCAAGAATGTTAGAGCCATTCAGTTATACATTTTTGTAGAATGAAATCTCCTATACAATTATAGATGTTTCTCTTCCAAAGATTTCTCTCACACCAGAGAGCCATTATTTACCCCTGTAGGAGATGCCATGGTTTGGTTTAAAATTACAATCATCTAATACTGGGCCTGTAGTTAGATTGTTAGTAGATTTCCTTGAAGCTGAGATTAGGCTCATCAGGCTTCAATTCTTGAAATTGATCTTTTATTCAGTTAAAAAAGAATAATAATTTTTATTCTAAGTACAGTCCGGATTTTCCCTTTTAAAAGGAACAGCTGCTATTTTTAATGATTTATTGCCAGTATCTTCCCTCTTTCGCACTTTATTTCTTTCAGAACCCCCCAATGAATACCATCTGGTTCAAGTGATTTACTACGCTTACATTTCATGAGCTGCTCTGCGACATCCCAAATTAAGACAAGGAAAATATAGTCTGACTTTCAGGAAAATCTTTCTGACAGATCTATTAGACCACGGAGTAATCTTTCAGTGGGAGTCTCATTGTCTGAGACATTTATAGCAACACTGGACAAAGCATTGATAAAATATACTGCAGGGGACAATTCTGCATTAGCGGAAGGATAGTATAGATATATGACTCTGAAATTGGACCAGTCAGAAAAAATTTTAAGGAAATCATTTTCCATCAGAAAATATAGTTCTGACAGAACTAAAAATACTTTGGTGAACTGTGTGGATTTTGATGAATATTATTGTAAAAAGAAAAAAAAAAGTGGAGGAATTCTAATGTCAAAGTGTCATATTGAAATCTTCTCTGAATGAAGAATTTCACTTTTTTTTAATGAAATAGTTATTTATCCTATTTCTATACTACATTCTGAAGCAGAAATCAAAATAAATGTTAAATATTTTCAATAACCCAAATTTACCATTCTTCCCTCTTGAACTGAGCTTCCTAGAGAAATATGGAAAAATGTAGGGGTTTTCCAGTCAAAAATGAAAGCAAATAAGAAATATTGTATAGCTTGACCACTGAAAATTGCCTCCCAACATGCCTCTGATAGTTTTCTATGGCAAATGACATCTCTTTATGTTCCGTGTTTACAACACTTTTCTCTGCATTTGCCCTTTTTCTATGTCATTTCAATGCTTAATGCCTTAGTTCCTTCCAGATTAAAATCAAAATAGAAACGTGTTTTTTGCTCTGAGAAGCTGGAGTGAAAGGCATTTCATAACAGATTACATTTTTATTAGTGAATTTCTTTCTCATTCCCTGTGGCTTGTCTACTTTATTGTCCTCAGGTCGCTCTGCAGTTTTGTTCTGCTTTCATTGATGTGTTTTATCCTTCCAGCTGTAATATAATTGGAAATCTTAATCACAGTTGAAATCACTCTGAAGACAGACATGGAGAAGCAGTCCAACTCTGAGCTAGATGGCACATTTTTTTCTAAAACTTGGCAGGTCAGAATAGTTTATCGAAGCCTTTCTTCCTTTAATCTCTATTTGAAGCCCAGTATCTTCCACAAACTAAAACAAGAACTGCAAAAAGCAAACATGCTTGGACTCTCACCTTCCTCCCACAGTGAGATTTTTCCTCTTTTCTCACAAAAATTCTCTCTTCTGCCACCAGAAAATTATCTCCTGCTCTTAGTGGCAAACTACCTTGCAGTCTCTAATGAGCCCTACATGCTTCCCACACACATATTGCCTCCTTAGAGACGATGTGTAAGACAGGATCATTTCCTTCCTGTTTTGTGGGCTCCATCTGTGTGTCACAGAGGACTGGCAGAGTGAACATTCCTGTCCCCATCTGCAGAACCAAGCCCATAGGCAACTAAAATTGTTCAGTGATACCTTAGCAACTATATGACCATACTTTGTAAAGGTAAGGTTGCCAAGGTGCCCTTGCTATCACGTGCAGCTTTGAGGATCTTTATCCACTCCTATGTTTTATCACAGTAGAAGGTGGATGCAAACAAGGTATCTCCTGGCACTATCTTGTATTGTATAATAAGCCTCTTCTGCTCTGTGTCAAGGGACACAGACTTTTAACGGTGTGGAGAAAGAAGGTGCTCAGTGGTCCTGTTTGACAGCTTTTTAACAAAGCAAAAACTGAGAAATAGCTACCTGGGAGCTTACACAGCCTTGAGAGAGAAACTTTCCTGAAGCTGAGCTGCAGGACAGAAAGTGGAAGGAGATTTCTGGGCTCTTTTACAGACAGTAGCTTAGAGGAATCATATCTCATGGTTCATTTGGTGAGAAGTGAAAGAAAAAGGAAAGTCCCAGACAGGCAGAAAGACGTAGGAAATGTGATGGAAAGATTAGGTTTCTGAAAGGTTTCTTGTTGTAATGCAAATAACCACATCAGGCTGCAAGGAAAAATCTGCTGTAGGACTCCAATCACAAGGACTTATCTGTACTTATCGCAACATAAATGCACCACTCACACAGTTCAACATGCCCCTGGCAATATT
The DNA here is from genome assembly GCF_003031625.1 of Empidonax traillii. NCBI lineage: Eukaryota > Metazoa > Chordata > Aves > Passeriformes > Tyrannidae > Empidonax > Empidonax traillii. The sequence continues at coordinate 621,336 of NW_020955666.1, read as the reverse complement.
TGAAGTCATGGTGTAAGTTATTTTCTGTGTATTTTACACGTATGGGAGAAGTGAAACACATTGTTATAAATATCAGTACACTGTGCCTGTGTATACTATTGTAAACCTTTGCATGAATACAGCTGATACTGATTTTGGCTCTTGCTAGGAAAGAAGGGATCCTTTCTGATGGTTCCCTGCTCCCAGAAGGGAGCAGTGTCTTCCCAGCTGCCAGCCCGTCCATACATAACCTCTGGGTATCAAGAGACCTGCAAGGTGCTTACTTTCTGCATCAGTGTTCATTCTGGTTGTTGGGCATTTCCCTTGCAGTTTTAAAACCTGATGCTCAATGACCAAACCAAGAGGGACTTTTTCAGTAAAGGATACAAGAAGGTCTAAATCTCCTCCTCGGAGACCGGGGTGAGGCAGTCTGAGGAACCACTACCATTTCAAGGGTGTGCTGTGCAAAAAAGACTTTAATTCATATTCCCACATTTTGTTCAGTCCTGTGATGGTAGAGCACTGAATTCGATGCAGGGAAGTGTGCTGGGTATTACTTATGCTTCCTGTTTTAACATCAGAATTAAGCAAATAATAATCTTTAAAAATCTAGTCAAGAATAAATCTATAAAATACTTCTAGCACAAACAATGCAGTCTGCCCATTATGAAGTAGCTGTGCATATCTGTGATAAAAATAAAGTGTCATTAATCCGCTCATTTCAAGCCTTTCATTCAGATCCAGTGCTTAATAATTACCTTTAACAAGTCCTAAGACGTTACTCTTGCTCACGTGTATCCAGAAACTAAAATGCCTGGCATTTAGGAGCAAACACAAAAGAGACTGATTTTCTCAGGACTGAGCTCATCTGCTGGACCAACTTTTACACTGTTCTATAGGAACAATATTTCAATCTGGAGTTAAGATCAAGAATCCTTTCTTAATGGGCCTTTAATAAAAATACATACAAATGTTCAAATTTGTTTGGAACATGCTAGAAAAAGGACTTCAACACTTCCAGATTAAGTATCATCATACACTGAACTAGTAATATTTAGCAAAGAGAGTAGGCATACAAGTAACAATGGAAAAAGAGAAGAAGAGTTGAAACTATGTCAAAGAAGTTTAGTCAATGGATCAGGAAGCAGATTCTTATTTCATTGTTCATTTTAAAAGCATAAATGAAATCACCACTCTATGTACGCAAAAGTAAAATTGAGGCAAACATCACCAATTTCATTAGGAAGGCCAAGTCTCCTCTGAGAACAGCGATGAAGTATAGCTGATGGTGTTACGCTCTAATTTCAGGGGCTAAATTATTAGCAGATCAAAGAGGTCGAGTTGTAAGTAACAGTAGTTATTTCAGATCCAAGGAATGCCATTAAAGTTAAAAGCAGTTGTAATGCAACTTAATGACTCTTCCTGTTTTATTTACATCTTATTCCTAGCACATAACAAAAAGGTTACAGAAAAAATAGCCACCTGACAGCAGAAAAGTATTACATTATGGTCTCACTTTCAATTATTTAGTGTACAGTGGTTAGATTCTGACACACTTTTTGACATTATTGCCTTGCTCAGTAATTACCTTAACTAATTTCAACAGCAGTATGTCTTTGCCTCCTTAAAATCAAGAGGATGGGTATTTGAATTTTAAATTCTGCAGGAAAAAAATTGCTGCAGTTTATTCTGGATCAGATCTACTGATTGATGTTTGCTGTCCCACAGTGAACAAGACAAAATATTTCTAATTCTTCCTTTGGTTAGTGGATATCTCTTTAGATACATAGCTGATTCAATGAGTGGACACACTGTCAGTGAAGAAATATCTTTGAACATATATCATTTACGATAAAAGAAATATTTTATCAGCAAGTTAAAAAAGTCATATGCCTTTTCAGCTGTATGGGAGAGGTGAAAATCAAAGGAGAGCATTGCAACCTACCTGCAGCTAGCTACTCTATTCACAGATCATCTGTAACACAAACAGAAAGCACGGTGCTCAACAAGTAGCCTGTACAATTCTGCCCACTTCCCTCAGTTTCAACAAATTCTGTGAAGTTGCTGCCAGATTACATAAGGGAAACCTAAAATCGAAACCACTCCATTAAATACCTTCGTCTGTTGAAGCCAATTAATTTGGAGTGGCAGCATACAAGTAACCTTATTTGTTTTATTTACAAGTTCCTAGTCTCAGGTCTCACCTTCTAATAGGAACTTAGGATGGTGGCTCTAAATACATGGTTTCTTGAAAGTGAATTTTAGTGCTCCTGAGAGGTACTGCAATTTGATTTCTGACTCCAGGTCACAAGACTATCAAGTGAATTTCTGTTTTCTCAGTTTTCTAGCCAAGCAGGTCAGAGGGTCTCCTGTGAGACTGATTAAAGCAGACAAAAGTGGATCCTGCTCTGGTCTGGATAAAAATCATAGTGGTAAAAGCTAACACGAGTCCAGGTAAGTCTTGTAAGGGGTAGGAAAACTGGAATGTTGTATTTTAATTACTATAAATCTGTAATTTCTTCTACACAGAAATACTATAAAATGCCTATTGGAATATTTTCATGCCACATCTAGATTCATTATCCCATTTTAAAATGCAGTGCTAAAACCAGTGCATTAGCTGAGGTCATTAAAATACTGCTATCAGATAATTTCAGTGCTTACACTAATTAAAATGATGGCAATATAAAAGAAGAAACCCATCGTGTAAGGTTCAAAGGCTCAGATCCAAGCTGGGCATTCCAGGTTGCTCATGGACAGCTTTTGGGATGAATTACACTCCCCTCCTTGCACGCTCCCTGTCATCACCTTGAACAGGGCTGTCCTTGCTGCTGTGCCTGCAGCCTGGGGGCAGAGATACTCCCTTTCACCCAGAGAGTCACCTAGGTGCAAGTATAAACATATTTGTAGGAGCTGATGTCCCAGGCAATACAGAAATATGGGTAATAAACACTTGGTGGTTACTTTTTCAGGGGAAGGACAGTCTTTAGAAAAGCCAGCTATTTCTTGATTCCTGCCATCTCTGCCTTGGTAGTCACTGGTAAAACCCTGTAGACCACTTCAAAAAGCTGACTTTCCCGTGAACTCAATACCTACTTGAAACACTTTGAAGTCACACCATGTGACTTGATTTACCCCTCAGAAAAAGAGATTTCTTTTTTTCTCCTAAAGTTTTCTTCACTAGCTCTGGGGTAAAATGGGGAAAAAAAGCTAACACATGTTAAAAACCATTACAAGATTCTCCAAGGTGCCGCTGTCTGCTTTTGCTACCGCAAGGAAATAAAGCAGTTCACACTAAACCCAGTGCTGTTCCTTTTTTAGAATGCAAAATTACTTTTGCTCCTTGCAACATAGTTAACAATACAAAAACCTTCCAACTCTGATATAGCTTTAACATTTGTAAAAATAGCTATTTTTCAAATGCTTTTGACATACTGCTATCTAAAATTCTACTAGAGGCTATCCTGAATTAAGACTTATATACTAAATCTGATTGGCCATAATAGCTAGATATTTAGATGAAAAAATCATGTAAGTAAGATAACCTTAGCTTCAAATTCTTAGCATTACAGAGAAAATAATTTCATTATGGAATTCATTTTTTAAAGCTTCACAGACAGAAAGAACAAATATGAAAAAGAAAACGACTCCTCAGTTTTTAAATGTATTTTCTTCATGAGAAGTTACTGAAGCAGAACATGAACCAGCCTGTTGCTAGTTTCACGAAAAAAATAATGAAAATGTAGTTCATACCTTCCTTTTCAAAGAAATCATGTTCTGTCTTCTACTCCTGCTTTGATATATTGTATCCAGAACATAAAAGCTGTATGGGTCATGATTATAAGAGATTATATTTTTTATAGCTTCATACACAGAAAAGTGTTACAGTGTTTCCAAGTAGATTAGAGAATATGCACAGAAACGATAAAATTTCAAAAAATTAGGAGTGGAATTGATTTTCATTGAGTTGAACAGAATTTTAATGGCTGAGTTCGTAAGTGGAATTCATTAGATATCAGAATTTCATAATTTGGGTTAGAAGTAAAGCCACACCTTCCTTGGGGACAGGTTTAGATGAGTTTCTGATAACTGCTAAGTAAACTTGAGTTAGGCAGGAAGCAGATTTATTTGAATTAAAAGAGAACCACATACCCTAACATGATGCCTAACTGGTGCCACTATATTAAGCTGATGCAGAGTGTGCGAAATTTTTGCAGGGTGGTTTCATTTGCTTTTTTTTCTCAGCAACACATCTAATCTGATATAAATATTGCTGTGGATGCCTTAGAGCTCGTATACATGGAAACATTTTCCCACCAGCTACAGAGAGAAGTCTGTTTATTCCCTTAAACCTGTGACAGTATGATTCCTCCAGATGGACTCCAGCCTGTAACAAGAAGTGGGTCTGAGGCAATGACTTTGATTAAAAATCTCTATTTCATAACCAACTCTTTAATCACCAACACTCCAGAATTAGATATTTTTATTACAGAAGGTGTTACCAGTCATGGGTCAGAGAAAAAGATGGGATCCCTAAAAAAAGTCATGAGTCAATTAGACATAAAGATGCTGTTGCAGATGGTGGACTCACACAAGTCTTCTGTTCAATAACAGATATCACAGAAAAACATGGGCAAGTGCCATTGGGGTGGAAAAGGCTATAGAATGCAGGAAAGACTAGCAAAAGAGGGAACTATAATTTAAGACTAAAAATTAGTAAGCTGTCATTTTGATAGGTAGAAGAGAATAAGTCAAGATCACTGGCTGGATTGATGTGCCCATTAACAAGAGAACATTGTGGCACCAGAGTGAAGTTTTAGTTCTTCAGCTGTGGGAGGGACAAAGAGCAAGGGCCCCATAGAAACAGAGTAGCAGAGCACACCACTTGTATCATTTTCTTGGGGTTGGATTTTGGGGTACCTCTAGGCTCTCAAAGCACAAAAGCTCTGAATTCCTGGCTTGGGGACATACCCCAACTGTGTCCGAACTCTGCACTCGATCAAGACATGAATCTGACTGTCCTTCCACTACAGTTAGGTGGCAAAGGGTACCTGGGTACACACCCCAAAACTAGCCTCAGGGCATCTGATTAGGCAACTTACTTTGAACGAGGTGGTGATGAGCACCCTGTGGCAGGCTGTGCTCCTTGCCAGCCACTGTGTGTGCTCCTAGCAAAAGACAGTGGGAAGTTAAAAAAGAAACTGAGATAGCAGCTCAACTTCTGATCTTTAGTTTACCTTGGCTTGCATCCAAGACTCTCAAAGGAAAAATGAAATCTTCAAACTTTAATTCAAAGGCTGTATAGTATTCTCAAATGCATTCAGTAGAGGGGATAATGTCAATATCAACAACATTTAGAAACACTCTGAATAGAAATTTGTATGTACTTCTGAAATAAGTGCATTACCTCAAAACAAGTATTCCTCTTGCTGATTTCTAACTGAAACATGCCCTAAGAGTGTGAATTTTCTTCTGAAATGGGGTGACATTTCTGTACACGTGTCCACAAAGTCATATAATTCCATTTATGGAAATGACAGAAGAGTCTGCTTTGTTTGTTTGCAAACTCCCTTTGGTATTATCTGCCAAATCTCAATTAAACAGGCTTTGCTATCATATAGAAAGTATGGACATGCACCAACTAAGCAGAAGACCTAATTAACTGAAATATGCCAGCTCCATACCAAGGGATCTATGAATATTCACTGGCTCAGTTACAAAACAGGTAATCAACTATTCCCTTTAAGAATTATGTCAATAGTGCCATCAGTTGCTGTGTATTTTCTCAGAAAGCAATTTTTAAAGAACATTCCAAGTGCATAGTTCGGGCTTTCTGAGAAGTATACACGCACCTACATCCATATATATGTATTTAGAAGTATAAATATACATACTCAAAATTATTCTGGGGCTTCTGAACACCATTACACACTTAAAAACGTGAAAGTACATGTGCTTCTAGAGCCATCACTGTCATACCGTACATGGGGTTACACACCTAGGAATTCGACTTGGCAGATCACACTGAGTCTTGTTCATACACTCAGGACTCAAAGCCATGAGTACACAGCACCACATTTTTTGCAAGCCCATGGGACACTTATGCAACCAGCCTAAAGGAACGCAGAGTCATTGTTTGTGAGAAAAGATTCTCCTTTAGGCTTAAAAGGGAGTAGGAAAGTAGAGCATGGCAGAGGAAAAACTAGTTCTATTGCCAAAGTGCAGAACTATCCAAAGTTAAAAACAAACCAATGTAAAATTTTGCTTTGTTTGTGCTCACTCTGTATGGATAGAAGTCATGCCTTTTTCCACCTTTCATTTCATGGAGTTAAAATCTACAAACAGCTGTTTCACCCTATAGCTCTGCTGAAACTTGTCATCATTTACTCCTGTATACCACTACTTAAGGCTGCTGTGCTGTGTGTGAAAATCACCACAAAAGATGACAGAGAATGAGTTCCTACATCTCCCTAGAAGCAATCCATATTTCTTTGGCAGTCTCCCATGATAACATTTAGTTTCTTCCAACTCAAAGCCCTAGCGATTAAGAATTAAATTGCTTGTAAGATGATGCCTTGCCTTACTGAACTGTTCTTATAGACAATTACTGAAAGGCCTCCAAAAATTCCCAATGGTGGCCAGTGCTTTTCTCTTCTGTGGGCATTTGTGAAACAGCTTCAGGACTGTGAGAAAAGAGAGCATAGAGGAAAGCAGAAGCTGTGCTAAAACCAGAAGAAGTTACACCCAAAGGGTTGGTGGCTCATGGGCAAAAACAAGCAGGCAAAACCAAACCCCTGTCTATGTGTCAATACAACCCTTATTGCATTGTTAGCTCTCGCATAGATACGCAAATATGTCTTGCTCTTCTACAGATTAAAGTCACTTGTCTCCATAAATTCTCAACAGGTACATGATCAAACTGTGAAGGTTCATTTTCATACTCACCATTATACAGAAAATGCAGTGCTATTAGCATCTGGTTTACATGGCCTTCATTGCAGACAGCAGAGAAATTTTAGTGGGTCTCCCTAAACTGCAAAAATAACAGTTCTCAGGAAGGATGTTAAGTCAGGGTAACTAGTATGCTCCTAAGAACCTAATATGAATATACAGTTTGTTTGAAGATTAGTTAAACTCCAAGTTTTCCTAGTATTTCCTTGATTGGCAGGAATAATTGTGTTTACAAATCATTTTCTTGCATTGTGGCAATCAGGCTTTGTTAAATCAGTTATAATTTCCCAGGTCTTAAGGAGCAGTAAACAAATAGCTAGCAATTTTGCAACTAAAAACATTATAGCATTATCAAGGTTGGAAAAGACCTTAAATTCATTGAGTCCAACCATTAATCTATGGGAGCAGAAATAACACCTCAGAAGAAATTTTTAATTCTGATACGTGTCTAATTTGGAGAAGCTACTGTGTATGAGCTGGAGAGAAAAAGTGAGGGGTAAGTGGCATTTCACAGGACTCAGAAAAACCTAGCCATTCCCCTAGATCTGCTCTTCTTTCACACTGCCTGACACTGTGCTGTGACTTCACAAGGTCACAGGCAGGTTGAGGTTGGAAAGGACCCCTGGAGGTCAGCTGGTCCAACCTCTCTGCTGAAGCAGGGTCACCTAGAGACAGCTGCCAAGGACCACATCCAGACAGCCTTTGAATATCTCTAAGGATAGAAACTTGCTACATGAGTGCTTACCATTGGGCTAATGCCACAACTGACAACTCTGTAATACAGTTGTAATCTTATATGTGGATCAACACTGTTAGGAAATGTGAACCATAAATATTTCATGATAGCAAGTGAATGCAGAGAAATGGGAATTGGTTCCATTGCTGCTGCTCAGCACAGGGGAGCCTAGTGAGAACAGGCACTTCTGCTCATTTCCCCAGACTTTGATCTGTCTCCCTCAGGTTTACATAATTTATCCCTTGAAAATCTACAGTCTATACCCAGCCTTCACAGTCCCTCAGATTCTTCCATTCTGTTTCATTTTCTCAACTCCTTCATTTTCTCATGTTCTCTTTTCATTTGCTGCTTCCTTGCTCTTAGCATTCTCTGTCTTTCCTTATGGCCAGGCACAAATCAGTCATGCTGACATTGCCATGCCCACTTACCATTGCCCTTTGGTTTTCTTTTTGCTTAGTTGTTCATTTCCTTTTCTTTTTGTGTTCTACTTCATCTTTCTGTTTTCCCAGTCCCAGCATGTCCTTGATACCCTGTATGATTTCTGTTCATCTTCTCATACCTGTATTCTCACCTGCATTTTCCCCATTCAGCTAATTCCTGTCTTGATCAAATTTTTTGTCCTACAAAAACATCTGTCCCAGTCTATTGTAGTTTCTCTTCTTACCTCCTTTTCCTTGAATCCAACAGCTGATTCCTTTTTTCTACCATCTTTTGTGTTACTTTGTTCTTAAAAAGATCTCCACCCTGAAGTTAGAACAGATTTTCTGATATGCAAGCTTTAAAAAGCTTATAACCTTGGCAGCTTGTCCTGTACCATAGTGCTCCATGCCCTAAGTTGTGCTGACACAACTCTTCATTAAGCTACATGTTAAACCACATCACTGAAGACTCTGAAACAGAACTGTTTGTCTGACTGGGAGGTTTCCCTGAGATATTCAAAGAGAAATAAAACCAACAAAGAAACTGTCAATCTAGATTTGAAGAAATCAAAGTTTAAGAGCAGCTGAGAATGTCATCCTATAGTACATGATGTTGGACAGCCTTAAATAAAAAACCCCACGTGGTACTTAGTAAGACAAGGCACAGTTTATTAAGTCCTCTCTTTTCTGTTCATTCAACAGCCTTGTCTTTGCTGTAAAGCAAATCCGTAGTTTAATGGGACAACTCATAATGTTAGTAATCTCCTGAAATAACTGAGATTACTGAACCAAGGAATATCTTCAGAGTGCATGGTCTGCTGCCACTCAAGGAGTGGCATGAGACCCGTTCCCTTTACAAATATGTGATTTTTGGAGTACGTGCTTGATCTCAAATGATGAGGAAGAGATTGTATGCATTTTCTGTCTTCAGGTTTGCACTGAGGAAAATATCTTTGAAGTAGAACACAAGCTCTACGAATTTGTGCATAGAGGTATTTTGTTTGCCTACCTAACAAAAATGAATTGTGCACAATAATCCCAATTGGGTTTGGCCTAGAGAAAAGCTCTTAATAATAAGAGAGAAAATATAGAAATAAAAACAAAATTCCAGTACAGGAATATGCCACTGCTGTTTCATCTTACCAAACAGACCATGTAAGCAATGATTAAAATGCAATTTTTCCCAAAGAAAAGATCCAACAATAACTGGGTTGTTTGGGTTTTTTGGTTGTTGTTGATTTGGTTTTGGTTTTGTTTTTTTGCCAAGTCAGAAAAAGCCCTTAAAGACCTAAGATAGTCTACTGAAATGGATGACAATGCAAATTTTTTTCTTTTTTTCTTCTTACCAGCATCTGTAGATCATGGCAGATAAAAAGACTAACCTTTCCATACATATACCTGTTCTGAAATGCATAGGAACGGTAAATTTATTTCCTGTTTCGGAAGATATAAAAACTCAGCAAAACTGATCATTGCAGAGATGTTCTTGTGATGTTTGTGATTTATCAAAACCTCTAAAAAATACTCAAAAGGTAAGTACAACCTAAAAAGGAGAGCATACTGCCAGTTTAATAGAAGGAGATACTGACCAACTAAGTAATATAAAGAAATAGGAATTTTCTAATACTAATTTATATAAGACAGACAAATTATAGTGCAAAATTTTTAAGCATAAAAACAAAAAATCAGTTAATAATCAATTCCCTTCCTTTCCACCTCCAAGTTCCCACACACATGCTGGTATTTTCCAAGTCATTGTAAACAGATGTTATAATTAAACAGGAACAATAAATTTCACATAGTAATTTTGTACTTTTAAAACTTGTGTAACACTGTATGTGCATTTGCAATGAACATCCTACTCATCTTCTGTGTAAATTATGGAACAGAAGAAGAACTCTACCACATCCACTATGTGGTAGAATCTTGTTTTCTAAGCTTTGTCCCAGTTTCTCTGCAAACTAGTATGGTACTTCATACCTGTATTTAAATCAAAGATGTATTATAATGAAATTTGATACACAGTAGTGCAGATACTTTGCATACTTCCTCTTTCATGTAGGTTCTGTCATTGGCTTTCCATAATTACGTACATGTTCAGCCTAGTTCAACTGTTTCTCCTCAGTTCTCTTTTATCAAGCCTTCTTCCACAGCTATTCATCTTGACCTCCCACTCGGCTCTCGTCTCCTTATTCAAATTAATGTCCATTATTTACCCCTCTAGTTGACATGTATGTATCCTCCACATAAGAGAAAAGCATTTCCTTTAGCCTGGGCTTGGGTGTGTGCAGTGGGTATGTGGTGGTGTTTGTATGCACACATGCTCATCTGACTCACCCAGCCTTGTCAGAAATATGTACAGGTGTCATGGTCTGATCCAGCCTCTGCCTCTCCTGGCAGTCTCTGCCCAAATACTCCACCAAACATGTCGTGGGTTTGCTCTGGGTTAATTTCTTCTCATCCCCCACACAACTGCTATAAGTTCAGAGAAGGTTTATGCAGACAAAAGAGATCTGATGTGGGGAGAATAATATTACGATTTATTACTAGCAAGATAAAAACTAAAGAATTATGTATCCAACAATTTTAACTAGGCAAAAGTGCTATGTATTTACAGAAGTACCCCTCCCCCCTTTGTATCAGTTTAGGAGGAGAAGCAGTCTCTTTTCCATTTCCAGAGCTACAGGTCTTCTAAATAATTTTGCAGCACTTGAAAGCTCCTCTTCTATTACCTCTAGGACAACAGCTCTGATTCGTTGCAGCTGGAACTATTTCTCTTTTTCTCACTCTCTTCTATGTCGACCTCAGGGCTGGACATACTCCCTCCTGGGCTAAGACCGGAGGCTGGGGATTACCCAGGCCCACTGGGGTCTTTCATGGACTGCAAGGGGACACTTGGCTTACCATGGTCTTCCTACAGTTACAGGGGATATTGGCTTTTGAGTTCACCCCTGCTTCTTGTGGGGTCCCTCCTCACAAGAGACAGTCCTTGATAGACCTCTCTAGCATGAGTCCACCTTCAGGCAACAGTTCTTCCATTCTCTGCTGCCCCTTTGGGTCACAAATTCAGCGGCACCAGCATGGATCCCTCACTGGGTTCACAAGCCTCGCTCCACTGTAGGTCTCTCTCTCCATGGGCCACAGGTCACACCTGCTCCAGGCCCAGGGCTGAGGGAAGGAGGGAGGCCTGGCCCACACTTGGAGCCTGCCTCTTTCCCTACATGGCTCCTAATTTCGTCTGCGCAACCACCCCTCTCTTCCGTTTTCTTAAATATGTAATTGGCCGAGGTGTTACTAAAACTTTTGATTGGCTTTGCTCTGGAAATTCACCTGGAAAAACTATTTTCAGCCCCAGGGGGAGCTGGTCGGCAAACTCACGACAATAGGATTTTGAGAAAACGTTAGGGACATATAATAAAAGCATTTTCTTTAAAATATTTCAATCTGTTGTCAGTGTTATCTGGATGATCTTGCTTTGTCTAACAGCACATAGATAGCCCTGTGCTGAAAATATGTGCACATAGAAAGAGATGCTATAATCTGAAAGTCAGTTGTAAGAAAGACAACGGGATCAAAGCAGGATTAAAATTCCTGGCAGATAAGGCTAGCATAATAAGATCACCAAATAGTTTCCCACCTTTTTTTCCTGCAGTGTAGCATGTTATTATTTTCTTTTCTTTTTTTTTTCCCTTGCAGCAACTCTTTTGGTACTATGCAGTATTTAACAAATAGTTCTTTAAAGTCTTCTTAGAATTCAGTGAAAAAGGAGATAAATAGATAAAGGTCTGAGAATAGACATAAACAGTCTCTTCTGTACTTTCAGAACTGTAATTCAACGGATGTACTTTTATAATACAAGCATTTTTATAATAAAAAGCCATCATACCAGTGTAGTACTGGTATCACTGTATGAATGCAAAGCAAAAGAATTAAAAGTCAAGAGAAAATATTGTTAATGAGGAAGAACATGTTTTCTTGCTGAGTTAAAAGTTGACTCTCCCATTATTAAGTATCAAAAATGTGCTCAAATGAATCCCAATTAATGCATCTCTGTGATTATTACAGCCTTTTAATTCACCCTTTCTGTCAGGTCTTTTCCTCCTATTAAGAATTATTAATAACTCACATATAATTTCACACTGCTTACCTCTTCTACAAGGTTGGCTGATCTGCATATCAGCTGCTAACTAAAATCCTTACTCTGTTGAATGGAAAAATAAATTTCCTTCAAATATACAGCGACTCGTTTACAGGGTGAATATATTCTACTTAGACCCCTATGCTGAAAAATATACTTTAATATCAAAAGGTATAAAGTAAGTTTAACATGAACCATGTAGGTACATCTAGAATATAATTTAGGATCTGGAGTGGACTGTATGAAAGATAATGTAGTCCTACAGTGGGCTGCACTAAAAAAAACTCTTAGGCATCTGTGCACTTAGAGCTAAATCCAGGGATACAGTTAAAGAGGAATAAAGTTGTATAATAGTCCAATTTTGCTTTGTTTTTCTTTTAATACACTTCCTAGTTAGAGGCTTTAAGGATTCCTTTGGAAAGCCATGCCTCTAAGTTTTACTACCTCCAAATTATAAATGGCATGAAAGGAGGAGCTGGACAGTAGTTGAATGTTAAATTTTTGTTCACAGTCAAATTTTCACAGTCAGAATTGCCAATAAAGTACACTCAGTTTTGGAATATGCCTTATATGGCATTCAGAAATAACCTAGTAGTAAGTAGGTATTCAGAATATCTTTCCGGTCTAAAACCTGTTTCACGTTGTACTAATTCCACCAAATGCTTGTCTCAAAAAATCTGAATTTTAAAGAAAATTAGGTTGGGTCTGGGTCTCGGTATTTAAAATTTAGAAATGTTGGAATGGCAGCTTTGCTTGTTTTTCTCTAGCAGGGACACAAAGCTGAGATGTATGGCTAAGGGGTTGGCACCGCTGGTCAACAGTTTATCAACTGTGTGGCTTTTCCTTGCCATGGGACAGGATTACTGAGATTCTGACCTCTTGGATGGCACGGACTGTACATTACTGCTCAGATACAAGGGAGATGAACACAAAGATACAGGAAAGGACAACATTTATACTACATTTATACTAGTCAGTGTATATCTCTACTGGGCCTGAAATGTGGATGAGCTCTAACAGAAACAGTTGGCCCAGCAGGTATTTTGCTATTGTTATCGCCAATACTCACATGAAAGTATTATCTAAGGTTTGTGGTGATAAACAAGGTGAGTTTAATGCACAGAGGAAAATATACTCAAAACTCATAGAAAATACAGAATATTTCCTACTTCTTAAAATGTGAATAGGAGTTCTATTTCCACTTAGTAGAACACAATTCATATTAATGTTCTGGCAAAAACTCAAATTTCCTGGAAAGAAGAATGAATACAGACTTGGTATATGAGCAAATGTACTTTCAGTATCAGTAGCACCTTAATTGATTCTGATACACTTGGAAAATTCATCTTCATAAGAAATTATTGTTATTGATTGTGAAAGGCACACCCAAGCTGCCTTTCTGCTCTCATTTATGTCAATGCAATGCCATTCAACTCAATAGAGTGGAACAGAGAGCAGAATTGGGCCCCCAGTGCCCAATCCAGGAAAAGGGACTTACAACTCATCCATCAATGTGACATTTCTTATCCTCAGGCATTTGCATATGATTCTAACCATAACTTTGGGCAAAAGAGAACTTGAAGAGAATATTTTTAAGTTAATGTTTGTCTGATGCCTGAGACAACTTTGCAAAAAATTGATTTATTTACACTGTAGACATAAATTCAAGCTGGATCGGTAATCAGTTTTACCAGACTCTAGATAGATGATTTTGATACACCATTTTCCTGTATCTTTCATCTATGAAGTTCATTGAAAAAAAAAAAAAAAAGTAATTCTGGATTATTTTGTTAGTCTGAGATGAAAACCATGCTTCAGGGTTTCTTTTCAAAAAGCAAACATTATCCCAGATAAGTGAGTAGGTGCAATGCAGTGATATTTTTTAATCTAGATATTAAGAACACCATACTGTAGTATCTGTGAATCAATCCTCAGGAGACGAGCGGAAAACTGCAATTTTTAGCATTATGTTTTCATAGAAGTGATGTTAGGGATGTAGCTTGCTTCAGGCACGAATATAGGCTGTTTGGCATTAGCATGCTAAGGCAGCAAAAGCTGGCATTGATGCTGAAAGGCAGCATCCTGCTTTCACCTCGCCTGGGCCAATTACTCCTCTGCCTCCGCCCCCCTGTTTCTTATACCATGCAAAGAATCAAAGTGAGCAACTGGCTTGGGTTAAAACTAACTCAGAAAATGATAAAAAATAGTCTTAATCCAGAGCAGCTTTTCATCTTAATTCACAACAAAGGCTCAGGAGTTTCTGTCTGATGTAGAGGAAGCGTGGAGCAACACCAGCCACAGGTTCAGTAATGGTGCTGGTGTCTGGTGACTCAAAATGCATGTGCATCACTCATTCCAGTATCAGAGGAAGACATTTCCACTTTCTATTTCCATCCCTTGTGACTACACCAAAAACTTCCAAAAGGGAACTGAGTAATGTAATGCAAAACATGTAATGATCTTTTTGAAACCAGAAAACAACGATGAAACACGAACTGTTTCTAGTCACCATAGTGATGTACTGCTTGAAACCCAACAAGACAGTAATAATAATAATAATAGCTTATAAGACCTGTTTCAGAAGTAACTTGCACATTTAGCTCAATTCTGCATGTCAGTTGGGTAGCTGAACACAAATATGGACAATCCAAGCAATATAATCACAGTCTTGATTTTCCCGCTAATTCACAACACAGCAATAGCATTATTAACACAAATTATAAGAAATAAAGGAAATTATACAACTCTGCCAGCAAATTTCAGGGCACAGATAAGGTGGATGTAAGGTATAGATGTCCATTGTTCTGTAAATGTCTCCGTCGTAAGAGATTCTATGATTTTTTTTCTTGATAAACATGATTCCTCTCCTTTCAAATTCTCTCTTTCACCCTCTAAACGTTTCGTATTATACTTATTCTATGCCAATCCCTCTACAAAGGTAACCTCCTCCTCCTGGTCTCCAGACACCTCTATGCCTCCTGCAGCCTGTGCACCACACAGGGATTTACTTTCCTCCCAGGGTCCCTGCAGGCCCTCTGCGAGCTCCCATATCCAGAATGTGCCACTTAACTTTAGTTTGTCTCCTTTTCTTAGTTTGCTTTTTAGCAATTAAAGCTAATCAGTGTTCCCCCCTACAATTTCTCAAATCCTTGTGTCTCTCAATCTCCTGAGCTCCTCTCCCGCTGCATCCTAATGCACTGCTCCATTGAGGTGGTGATGGAAAGTGCCCAAGGCTGCCTGGGTGATCTCACAGACCACCTTTCTGCTCACTTAGTTGTCTTTCCCTCTTCCACAGGTAAGACCTCAAGGTGGAAAAGTGCAGAGAGAAGCTGGGAGGAGGACATGAGTACCTGACAGAGCTCAGCCTGGGACGTGTACTCACAGTCCCGTAATATAATCACTCCAACCAAGAATACCTACACTCTACACAAAATATGTCCAACCTCCTATTTTTTGTCAGTGCAGAAGTGGCAAGGAAGATCAAAAAGAGACAAAACACTAACTCTTTTGGGAAAACTCAGCACACAGACCACAAGAAAAAATGTCCTGCAGTTTGTCTCTTTGCAGAATGCTTTGACAAATGCTGCTTTTTATAAACCTTGTCTAACATGTATTTCCTATAATTCTTTTGAAAATGACTCATATTTCCTTAACATTCAAAAAAAAACACAAACCAAAACCAACTGCAGAGGCTATATTTTAGCACTGCCTATCGCAATCTAGGGGTTTTTTGCTGCGGCATAAACTCTAGAGCTAAAGCTGTATGTATCTCTCAATATCCCAGACAACCCTTGACATTCTTTTTTCTTTCTACTGGAATCATTTTTGCTTCTTGCATTTTCTTTTTAAAGGTTTTCTTTTTACATGGAAAATAAAATAGTTTCACATTCAGTCACAGAACAGTTTGGATCTCTAGCAGATCATGCAACCCATTTCCTCCTCCTCACATAGATAATTAAAATGCACAAGGTAAACACTAATTTAATTATCTATAAGAGTTTCTGATAGCTGGATCTAACTTCCTTGTTTCCATTGAAATAATTTCCCAAAGTCCTGTGATAATTTCCCTCATCCCTCAAGTTAGCACAATTTGGTTTTCTTTTTTGTGGGTTTTGTGGTTTTTTTCACTTCAAAGGTTAAGAAGACAACTTTTTTCCACTCTTTATTGTCCTTTACTTAAATATAGATTTTTCCTTTGTATTCCACAGTATTTCACTGTTCTCCTCTCTTATCATATGCTACATTTCCATAAACTGTATCTCACAAAAAGAGATGCTGAAAGAAAGGGAGTATGGATACTGATTAAAATAACAAAACAATAATTGAAATTAATTACTGTTATCAGTGCTTTGCATTAGTCATGACTGTAGGAAAGAAAGTATAGTTTCATCTGGTTCTTTTCTCTCAGCCAGATTCTCTTATGCTTATTTTGGTGGAATATTACTTTCCTCTTCTCACAATGTTATTGAAATTAGCAAAATTATCACTGCAGCAAACATTCTGATACTGAAAAAGGTGGCAGTATCTAGTCTTGAATGATTTTCATATATCATAGCCCACAGCCGTTCAGTAGATTATTTACCCCTAAACTGAAATATTTGTATCAAATAGGTATTTGCTTCCCAAATTGTGGATCACCTTCAAACCTCTGCCTACCTTTTGTTAGCACCCTACACCAAAAAATACCATTTTTGCTCTGTACCCTATGACTCTGATATGCAGAGACACTTTAATTGCTCTGCATTCCTGAGTAATCATTTTATGATGGGTTTATTGCCACCTCTCCCTTATCAGGGCATGGCACTGTTACAGACCCTAGTGATAAATTATCCTTCAGAGAGGGAGAAGACTGTGCCACTTTAACAAGTGCAATAAAGCACTTTTTATACCGTGAGAGTTCAGTGCATTTCCCATTCATCATACACCCTCAGTGATTTTACACAGATTTTACACTGTTGATTAGCTCATTAGTGGGGTTAATTGGATACATTAACTGGCAGAATTACAGCTTGACTATGAACCAGAGGCTGCAGCATTATAAATGACAGACAAACTACAGATACGCATGGCCAGTCTGAAGGAAGTTCTTCTCTTTGATTAACTTTCATTAGGTTTTAATTCTTCCCCTTCTACTTCTATAATTGACTCTGCCTGAATATTTACTATAGCACAAAATGAATAAGGGGATAGATTACATGAAGCTGCATTTTCTATGGCCGTCTGTCCCGATGTCGCAAATATTCAGAAGACAACAACTAGAAAATGGGCAGTAAGAAGACTGTCAATAGTTAGACCTTACAATTAAAGTCCACAAGCAGTCAAATCCTAGATGCCTTCACACATCCTGCTAGAAAATAGTGCCCACAGTTGCGTGTTTGGGGCCCAGCCCTGTTTTCTTGCACACAGCCAGAATTTTACAGATGGATTAGTGTGACACAAAAAGATAAGAAACATTTGTTGTCTTTGGGAAACAGAATAGAGTCACTGGGCAGCTATCTGCTTAGCCTAAATTCTGCAGTGCTTCTGCAGCTGCTAGGATGATGTTATTGAAAGAGTCTGAGTTGTTACACCTCATAAACACCGAAAGTATTCTCAAATTATTTGTAAGCAGTTTATTGTTATATCAAGGTAATATGGCTTTGAACGATGTTAACTAATAATTATAGAAGTTTAAAATTTAGTAATTGATTTGCTAGCTATACTGATGCTTTTACACTCTTTTTCTCACAGGTAGATCTGGTCACATGAACCAAGGTTTTTCCACTTCAGGTTTTTTATCTGTTAAGAACCCAAACTTCTTTCAGTTTAAATACCCCAGAAGGCCAAAATGGAAGAAACTCTATCCATGTCATCCCCCATGCCTCTTCCATCCCAAACAAAACACACTGTTTTTTCCTCCTAACAACACTGTATGTGAGCAGGTGCTGGCTTGGGGCAGATGCAGCATAAAGAGCTGCTCCGACCACCCTGTTTCACAAAAAGCTCTCCCTGAGTTTGCAGACTCTTTCCTGTTTTACAGGTAATGCCTCAGAATGCTGTTGGTTATCAAAACAAGTTCTGGACACCTACTTGAGCATTTGTTATCAGTGCCATTTTGTTTCATATACCTTATTTCTTAGGGATAACAGATAAAATCTTAATGTGTACATATGAACATGATGAATCTCAATGTGTACATATGAACAAGTGTTCCCATGCCCAAGAGGGTATTTCCACATGCAAATATCAGAGAAAGTAATGCCTGAATCTGTTGAGCACACAGATGAGAATGTGGAGCAGGACCTTAGGCAAACTCATTTGACTACACAAGCAGGGATTACTTTTAATACCTCTCTTTGCCTTTGTAGGCCAAAGCTCTTAATGGGATTTTGTTGCAGGGTTTTTGTTTTTTCATGTATGCCTGCAATTGTCAGGCTAAGATTATTGGTTGTTCTACTAGGATGGGTGAAAGAATATTGTAGTGAGAGAGTTTGACCTAATTAGTATGCATAGTTCAGTTTATGACCTTCATTTTCACTTTGGCTTGCCCATCTGGAAGGGAATACATTCCTTGGTCTTTTTTATTGAATGAGTCTGATGTCCATCACTGTACATTATCTTAACTTTTCTCATTTCAGTAAGACAGGCTTTGGGAAGATAGCCATTTGCTTTTTTGCTTAGCCTCTGTTTAGGACCTCTTTAATTCACCTTTTAATTTCTGTGCAAAATAATCTTCCAAGTTTTGGACTGCTACCAGTTTTGGGATTTTTTGTGTCTCTTCTGGATAGATGGCACGTAGCTGTGAGAAGTAACAACATCAAAGCACTTTGGTACATTCCTTCTTAACTACCTATAAGCCATTACTTTCCACATTATGTTATTATCTACAACAAAGTAACTACAAGCAATTTGAAAACTGAGGATGAAGTCTGTGGGTTGTAAAAGCCATGCCTACATCAGTGTGAAGAAAAGTAGTTGTTGATTTTGTTCCAGTAAGCTCCAGTTTCTGAAGCTGAAACACCATCTTACATTCAGAGACAACTACAATTTCTTATAAAGTACTTAATAAAGAGGATTCTGGGCTTCAGAGGTAAACAATTTATTAATTCAGCCTTGAAAGCACAGCAGGATAAATGCAAATCAACAGAAATATGAACATTTTTCTTCCTAGTAGGTGGTTTGTTATCTTAAAACCTCAGCTCTCAGAAACACCTGGGATGAGTATTTCTTCATATAGCTCTAAGAACAATACCATCCCCATTTTTTCTGTCAAAGAATTTGCTTCCTTTTGGTTCCATGGCTTGTCCCTTTGGGAACAAGATTATTGTCCCATCAACCAGCAAGTGGTTACTATTATCCCTTAATTACTCATAGCAGTGTGAAGCTGAAAAGTAATATTGCGTGGCTTGTAATATGAGCGTTATTAGGCACTGCACTTACTGACAAGTAGATTGATTCTAGGTCTGTTTTAGCACCACCAGAATGGAATGGCTCAATCTGAGGTCTGTGCCATCACACAGACATCAGTACCCAGACTGATGTTTCTACCGGTCAAGCAGCACAGCTTTGCAAAGGGCCCCAAGGAGGTGAAAGGAAACGCCAACAGAGTGAGGTAATGATACTCAGCATAAGTAAACATATTTGATCTTGCCTCAGCGGTTGCAGAACTCTTCCTCTGGAAATCATGGTAGGCATCAAAGACAGAAGTAACATGGTGTGACTGCAGAAATAGGCTCCCTACACCCACAGGCACAAGAATGTGCCTTATTGTCAATGCACAAGAAGTGCCCTTTGAGTCAACAAGATTGTTCATGCACCTAACGTTAGACACTTGTGCGATCACCCGGATTGTTTGCACAGACATTTTGTGGGCTGCTGTAGTTTCAGAGCATTCCAAGGTACTTTTAACACCAAAAATTTATCAGGTTGATCATCCCACGAGTGCTCCCAGTCAACCTCTAAACTCAGGGCGCAAGCAGGGCACAGCAGTTCTGCCCTCCTCCTACCGCTTTTTCACACTCACAGCTGCTGTCTTTGCTTACAAATCTGGAACTTCCTAAACAAATCAAAGGGAAAGCACTAACAGATGAGCTGTTTGCCCTGATTTCTGGTCAATTAAATACTACTTTTACTAAGACAGGTTTTCCTCCCTATTAATTAAGGTTCTTATGCTAGCAAAGTTTGGCATCACCATGTGGGCAAGAGGGTGGACACCAAGCCTGAAAAGTGTGTGTCTACAGATGCTTGGACAGATAATTTTGTTCCCCAGTTTGCTCCTCAGTCACAGATCTCTTTTGAAATAAGCCAACTAGTTAGTTATCTTTCAGGCAAATGCAGATGCAATTCTGCATCTTGTGCAATAACAGAAAGGCATCACTCTGGTGTAATACAGCACAATGCTTGCATCGTTTTAGACACTGAATTTAAAAGCTGTTTCAGAAAATTCTCTTAAGGTTTTAAGGGCGCTGGGTGAGACCTGAAGAAGATGCTCAGTGTGGACAGCAATTACTAAGATCATTATTGCTGTTGTTGTCATCATTATAATAATGATTATATTTCTTATTACATTCTGGTTATATTCCATTATTATTTTATTACTAACATTACAGTGTGGCTTCATGCAAATTGCCTACTGAGTGTAATCCAAACTCATGTGGAAGATGGCTCTAATAACACAATAGTCCAGATAATCCAGGTCCAGCACTTGAGAACATTACCTGGCCCTGCTTAATTCACTCCTATGGATAGGCAGCAGTAGGTGGATAGATCTGAACCTCTGCCCTGTGCGCAGGGACATTCAACAGGAGAGATGCCTTCAGCAACCACCCGGCTTAACGTGACTCCTTTCGAAGAACCTTGCCTGAGTCTCTGGTGTAACCACTGGCAGATGGTCTTTGAGAGCCATTTTTGGGTTGAAAAGTTTATCAGCTAGCTATATGAACAATAATTTGTATTCAGGTTGCTATATGAATAATAAGTTGTATTCAGCTTAAGAACCTCGTGAATAAAAAGCCTGGAATAAAATGGTAAGTCCTAGGACTTAAAAAATTAGTGGAAGCCTGTCTTTTTTGACTGCAGTAGTCTGATTTACATTTTGAAAGTTCCAGCAAAAACTTTCAATTCCTTTTGCCAGTGGACTTAGAATAGGGAATAATATGATAATATGAAACCTTAATTCTTCCATGGCTGTTGGTTTGGGAGAACTAATTTATGATTTTACCATGAAAACAAACAGCGTGAAAGGTATAAAACTGGCTAGAATCTGTTGCTAAAAGGAAAAAAAGAATTTGCAGGGAAAGGCTTCACACATAACTGGATGAATAATTACATGAAATAAGATACTGGGAGTATCTAAAGATGGGGGAAAAAAATAAGTGATTGGCAAAAAGAAGCTGTTTCTTTAGGGACAAAATGCTGAAGAATTTAGTGAGAATTACAAAAAATGCAGGTGGAGTTGAGGTAATCAAGTAGATTAAAAGTACCCCCAAAACGTCCTTCAGACGCATGCTAAAAATTAGGGAAGAAAAGTGAGTTCTTACGTAATGAGATATAGGGTAGAACTTAAGGATAGTGCAGCCATGAATGAAAAAAAACTGGACTTAAACATCTCACCTCGGTGTTCTAAAATGACAGTGACAGAGTCTACTGGAGCCAATTCAGGGTGACTCTGAACTGTGAAGCCCTGCCAAAACAAGGATAATATTACCTTGTTTAGACAAAAAAGAAAGAGCCATTATTTAAGAAAAGAAAGAAAATAACCAGGTATCTGTTGGCCAGAGTTAACTTCTCAAAATTTTGCAAAGCTGGAGAACTTATGAGAGAAAAACTGAAAAGGATGTAAATAGAATATGCATTTACTAAGGGTACCCTCATACTAATCTGACACCTTTTTTGACATGACAGATGATCTTCTAGGAAAGGAAGCACAGTACAAGTTAGGATCAGTGTATGCAGCCAAGGCTGATGACTTCTAAAAATCATTTGTTTCTTGAATGTAATAGTTTCTATATACTTGTTTATTCTTTCCTGGAAGATCTGAATTATACTTTGTTGGTAGAAAAAATCTAGGAATAAATAATTTGTTCAGCAGTAGAATCCTTGTAAGGTGTCCAGTCTTTTGATTGTTGCTGCTGCTTCCTTACATATTTTGCTTTCTACCTACTCTATGATTCATATTCCATAATGCAATTTTGGCCACTTTCCCTCCCTCTGAATTGATGTTTCTTTCCACTGCTGTTAGCTAACATCTTATTCAAATTCAAAACATTATTATATTTCTCCTTCATTGGCTTGCTCGTTCTTCTTTTTAAAGATCAAACCTTATTAACATCCTGGCTCCAATTGCTCCTATTTTTCACCATGCACTCAGTATGACTTCGAGTTTTAGAATGGAAAAAAAAAGACTTCCCCCCCTCAATTTAATTTATCAGGGAAATTTATTTTCCAAACTTTCTGCCTTTCTCTCTTCAGTATCCAAGTTTTTATACCTCATTAATAATATGCAAACACACACACACATACAAATACTTTGTTTCTAGACCAAGACACAGACATGTGTAGCTACTCTCCTCCACCTCATGACTGCACTCTCTGTTGTTTTAGTACTGTAGAATTCCCTGGATATTTCAGTGTCTTCCAAAATGCCCCGTTCTGTGACCATTATAAGGCATATTCATATATATATATATTCCATAGCCAGCTTTTAAAAGCTATTTTAATGAACTAATACAGTGCAAGTGGCTGGAAATGGGATCCAGGATTATAAATCAGTTGACAAAGTAATTTTTTGTGTCAAAAAGAATGGCTTTTTTAAGTCTTGGTCCTTGCAAAAATATAGGTTCCACTTTCAGAAAATATCAACGATCTGATGATTTTAAAATACTGACCTGGGCAGGTTTTCATTTGTTGCGTTTTTTTAAAGAACTGAAGCTGATGTACTTTATAACAAGGTTAAGAAATTTATAACCCAGCCTCAATTAGCCATCAAAAGGAATTCTTTAGAATGAAGGAGTTGCAAGGTATATTCCCCATTAGCTTCACACGTCAAGGTTAAGTAGTTTGGATGGATGGTGAATAGAATATGCAGAAATTTGTCAACAGCCATGTAGCTATTATTTATGATCTGTAGAAGAGTGCTCCCAGCAGCAGCACATATGTGGAGCCAGGCATAACAGGCACAGTTGTACAGAGCAGTCCAGTTCCATTTAGCCCAGCTGGGCAACACCACACCATGCCACCTCTCAGCTTGCTGCCTTCTCTAAAGATTGAAGGGATGGACAGTGTGGTACTACTCAGCAAGTCATCAGTTTCTTCTCACTGTGCTGGCCTGTGACCTCAGAAAGAATGGCTGGAAGCCACTTGTTTTTTCACATAGAGCGTCCTTGGCCATAGATTAGCTTTTATGATTTCTGTTGTGAGATCTGTCATGTCTATTCTCCTGTTATTTCGACCCATTTGAATTTCAAATAAGCCTTCCTTAAACTACAACTACAGATAATAGAAAAAAGCTAAGTACAAAGTGAACAAACATGATTGCAACAACTAAATTTAAATCTATCTGTGCATGTACTTCTTAAAAAACTTGGCTAACATGATATCTGTCATGCCTCCTCAGCCAAATCCCAACCCCTTCAAGTTCTCAGGTGAAAACTGGGGGAATACCTGAATAATGCAATGACTCCCAAAATCATCAGCTCTGAGACAGAGCAGCAGGGCAGCGAGCTTCTCTTCTGGAAATGCAGCAGCAGCCACTGACAAGCCTTGAGGTCAGCTTCCTTCCTCCCTTGCCAAGCCATGGAGGTGACTCCACCTGGGACAGTGTCCCAAGGGACAGAGGTGATCTCTCAAATGGACAGAAATGTCACTGACAAAAACATGTTTCCCTGCTTCTGAGACCGTAGTGTGAAAGGGAGGTGTGACCCATCTGGCCTGGTGTGAAAGCCCAGACAGGAGAGAAATGAAAAGTGACTGAAAGAGGGCAGAGTTGCATGGTTGTTTTTCCTGATTACAAGCTGGACCTTGTTTCGCTGGAACATTTCCCTCTTAAGTCTACTCAACAGAGCAGAGTTGGTCAGAGGTGAATGACAAACCTTTTAACAGGGATCAGTCTCTTTCAGAGGAGTGCAACGTGCAGGGGAAGCCAATGAACAGGGCAACCTGTTGTCTCTGCGTCATGACTTTCAGATTTGTTTTTC
Source organism: Empidonax traillii (assembly GCF_003031625.1). Lineage (NCBI taxonomy): Eukaryota > Metazoa > Chordata > Aves > Passeriformes > Tyrannidae > Empidonax > Empidonax traillii. The sequence goes on along the minus strand of NW_020955666.1, from coordinate 596,940 downwards.
TGCATGTTACCAGAGATACTCTAAGGAAGAACCTCTGCAAGATGTGAATATCAGTAGTTTTGAATGCCAGGCACTCACATGCTCACTCCAAAGCACTGTCATACCTAAACACTAAGCAGTTCCACCTCTCTCTCATCAGATCATACCTCTTTAGCAGGGCTTATGCAAGACCCTGAAGTCCAGACAGCGTGTCCCTAGTGGTTACTGTTCCCCCAGCTTTAGAAAATATCCTCTGGATAGCTTTTACCAGTGGTTTCCTCCTGGAGTTGCAAATGGAACATCATGTTCCCAAATGGACTCCTAGAGGAGCCAACAGCAGTTACTACATGTACCTTCTCCTTAAAAACCGCTGTTCTCAACTATTCATATTCTCTAGGGTTTAAACAAGTGCACATGCATACAAATACACAGACAGAGGATGTCTGAGCCCATAAATCTGACTAACCACATGTTAATACAGGGAATAACAAGTTCTTAACAGGAATAGATCTGTGCTTTTCCTTCCTTCTCAAATGTGTTGTTCAGAAAACAGATTCAAGTTAAGTTTCATTAAAATATTCAATCAGCCATGTTTAAAAATTAAGAATTTTACTGCAGCTAATACAGTTATATTACTGAAACTGAATACTGATAAAAAACTCCATAACTTCTCTTCCTTCAGAATTCTGCAGATGTGAGAGACTGAAATGTTAAGGGTTAATGACTTAAACAATCGGCCATTTGCAAAAGCAGTGGGTGCTTTGCTGACAATATGAAAGGTAACAGACCAGGTGCAAAGGGGGTGTGCACCCACTACCAGAGGCTACAAGCTGGGTTTTGAGCCAGGAGGAGGCTGGCTCAGGAGGAGAGGAGGCTGATAATAAGCAGGCGCTGCAGAGGTGGGATCATATTTATCATGCCAATGTCCTTCCTTACACAACTGACTCGGTAGTAAAACTTCCTCCTTCTTCCCATGGAAGGTATTGGGACATTCACACACAGTGCTGAAGGTACTCATCCCTTCTGATGGGGCATAACTGGCTCAACTGCACTGATGTGAGAAGCAGCTGTCATAAACCACCAAAGACCCCGAAGGTGCCCACAGTCTCGTTTTGGGGCCTTCCACCAGAGGATTCCAGAAGATCCACAGTGTTGCAACAGACCATGTAAAACTGCCCCACCCTTCCAGGGCAGGTACCCAGGTGCTCCCACATAAACTTAAGTGTATATTAACTCACTGAAACTTTGTGTTTCGTGATTTACCCCACCCCGATGGATCAAGACACCAACCATCGCTTCAACCAAGGGACATGGAAATTGCAACAATCAAGTCTCATTGCTGCATCCACATGTGGTGATGCCTTTCTAGTCTTAACCTTTTTTCTCTTTCTTTTCCTTATACATTTTCTTAAGTGTTATTTTTATGCTTTTATATTGTCATATTACTGTAGATAATAACAAAACCAGCTGCATACCTGCTTTCCATTGCAACCAAATTGTTCTAAAATAAACCCTACATATATAAACATCAGTCACTGTCATTTCACTCTATTCCACTCCAAGGCAACTATTATTAACAAGAACATCAGTCAGCCTTGCCTTCGGGGTGGATTGTAACAGCAGAGAACAAGTAAGAAACTGCCCTTCACAGGCGCAAGATACCAGGTAGGGAAAGGGACTTATCTTCCCTTCTGCTAAGTTGCCATTTAGCACTGAAAACCCTTATTTGCAACTTCACACAAAGTGCTCAGTGATGAGTGCTTGCCCATTGCTATCCAGATTTTGTCAGACCCTCACTTATGGTGACAATTATCTGGCTCTACCTACTTGCATAGCTGATGGCAGCGGGACCACTGATGGAAGACCCTGAGACTGTGCCTTCTGTTATCTGATGGCCCTGTGCCTTCTGTTATCCATACTTACATTATGATTCTATCACTGCTAATAGACAAAGTTATTTCAATTATTTTTGGGCATGCTTTCTCTACTTTGCATTTTACACACAGGGCTTTACACTGACAATCCAGGCAAAGTGTGTCTTTTTGTAGTTAAGAGAAAAAGCAATTCCCTTGAAGATCTTATAGTGTTTGCATATGACAGGGGAGATTTGCAGACAAATTATATTTTAGTACATTCTCACTAGAACTGTACTGTTAAGAAATTCAGAAACACTGGGAATATAAATCCAGCAATATGTGGCATGTTGCCAGATTCAGAAACAATCCAATAATGTCATATTTTGGAGGTAAGATAGTTTCAGTCTAGCAGCATCTTTAAGCTCATAGCTAAGTTCATATTTCATGGAAGTTATAGATATATAGATTTCAGTTTTGCTACAAATCTGACGAACTGCAAAAGGAGATGTCACACCAGAACATAAACACAAACAGAGAAAATATGTTGCAGTGTTACCTTTCCTACAGAATTCCAAACATCAGCTGGAATGCAATGCAAAATTACAGTGCAATAGGCACTGTGCTTGATACAGGACACCTGCTTATACTGCTTCAAATGTAAAACTTTGGGTTATTCACTCTTTCAGTAACCTGAACACATTCCACTTGCCTTCTGAAACGATGTATAAGCCTATGATTTAGCTGGTATTCAATATACTTCCACTAAATTAAGTAAAAACTACATAAGAAGCTACAGACAATGGTAACAATGCATTGTTAGACACTCACTAGACCATGATGTGACACAAGGCCATGTAGGCGGACAACCTTAGTAATTACATTACTATTCTCTGGTAGTACAAATCATCCAGGAAAGTATCTTGATGTAGGATATCCTCTGATGCTGGCCAGTTTTATGACATTTATCATCTCCCCTCTCCAGTCAGCTCTAAACATATTCTGCAACAAAAATAAATATGAAGCAAAACCAAATTGGATGCTTCTCTCTAACTAGAGGCCATAGTGATAAAACTGTGCCTTGAACACACAGCTCGACGAAATGGGTGATCCCGGTATTTGAATTTATTGCTACACGTGTAGACTGACTGGCAGACAACATAAACGTACACGTAACTAATCCAAGGGCCTGGGGGATGCAAGGTAAGAAAGAAGAGGAAAAATGCAGAAGAATGACAGGACAAGTTTAAATTTTAGCAGGCTTTTGACAACTGATAGTAAAAGACTGATATTAATGGTCTTTGACATGGGAAAGGGTTCATTGTTAGAAGTTGTAGGAATATAAATATATATTTAAAGTTAGAACAAATTGCAGGAGGTACAATACCTTTTCTTTACAAAGTACTGTAACTTATTGTAACTCTAGATGTGCTAAGCACTTTATTATCCATGATGTTTTTTGCTCAAAAATCAAATGCAGAAATGCAGAACAACATAACTTCTTCACAAAAATTCACATGTGTATAATTCTTCCCTGAAAGACCTGCCTTCTTTCACCAAAGTCTAGTGTCAAATGTAAACTGCCACTGCTTTACTGATAACAGAGTAGTGGTGCTGGTTTACACCAAGTAGAGATATTCAAGTAGAATCAATTAAATATCACAACTTTTGCAACCAGGAAAGGGAAACATTTCTGCTGAGGAGGCAAGCTCATGCTAATGCTGCCATAAGCAGATCAGAAAGTTTCTTGGTTTTGAAAGTCTGAAGTATTTAAAAACAAAGCAAACTGCAGTACCACAGATTTTGCTGACAACTTTCTAATAGAGGAACTGAGTTTGTCTGCAATAAGGTATCCCAATATCTATGTAGAAATACTCAAGTATCTATGCAGAAATGTGATTTGCTTCTCATTAGTTTAAAGAGGTTTTCTTGGATGGAGCCTGTAAATGTGATATTGCACAACACAATCTCCACAATGAATGGAGACATATTTCTCTGACAAAAAGAAGATCCAAAAAAGCTCCAGTGTATGCAAGAGAATGGAGTTTTAATATTGCTAGAAAGACTGTCTGAATGAACTTCTTATTAGAGGACGAGATTGAATCTTTCCATTATAAAAAAGTACAGATTACTACATCTCGATGAGCCTAGTTTATTATGGAATTCTTGCAGAATAAGAGAGAGTAACAGTGTTATCTTGCTTTTTCAGGATTTTGGTATGGGGAAGAGATAGGTTTTTCAGAGCCTCTCAATCAAAGATGCATGGAAGTGACTTATCCTTTGTCCCTCATATCCACCATTTACTTTTTTCTGTTATGCATCCAACATGCAATGTTACAACACAGCCACGAAGGGCACATTGCATCAGAAGCCCTACATTAAAATTAACATGGCTTATGGTTTTAAAACTTATTATCTAAAAGTGCCCTTTATTACTCAATAAGCTATCTGCAATTCAAGCCTATGCCTTCCTGAAGCCATATTCTTAAATTCTAAAAATAAAAAAGCACACTCTGCTGGCCACACACTTGAAGGTCGGGCTGGATTCCCTTCTACCTTGGAAACCAGGAATTAATTAAGAGAGTCCTAACTGAGTGTCTGGCTGTTATATTGTTTCAGTGGTAGGAATCCTGTCCAAGCAGCTTTCTAAGTAGTTAATGGTAAAATTAAAATTCAAGCTAGTAAATCCTATAGCCAGCAATGTTGTTCCTAAATTTTGTCTTTACCAACACTACTTTTAGATGATTTCTCGTATGTTTATACATTCACAGACACAGTCACACACAAGCGCACAGTGAACCACAGCATGTCTGATTACACTCACACATGGCAGAGGGGCAGGATTTAAGGCACTGATGCTGAGGGCAGAGCAGCAAGAGTTCTGTCTTGAGAGTGCAGACAGGTGGAAGGGCATGTTTTCTGAATGGCTGCCTATGGCTATAACAACACATTCATCCGTTATGAGATTTGGGGTCTCAAGTGCCACAGGACTTATTGTTATCCCCCTCACTGCTAAAGAAGCAGTCAGTGCTGACGCTGAATCAGGGTCTCTTAAAGACCAGGAGTTATTGCTGCCCCCAGGCTGCAGAGGTCACAGCCCCGACCTGCCCATGTTGCGCTAAGTATGGAGAGAAGTCATCCTCCCTTTTCCCACATCATACCTTCAGGGAATGCCTAGCTGGAGAATGCACAGGGTTGACAGCCTGGCCACCTAGGTGAGACTGTAGAGTTGATCATTCCTTCATACAGCAGGTATTACTTTCCCATATGTCAAATATGGGCCTATGCTGTGGTCACTGCTTAGAAAGACTGGCTTCAAAAATAAAATAGAACCTGTTGTTCTGTTACAGAACAGGGAAATCAGGAGTCAAATGAAATACTAAGGCACAATTTCTATCATACCTTCAGCTCACAGTGGGTTAAATGGTACTACATTTGATTTACAAATTTTTATTGCTTCTATCATACCCTCAGACTATTTTAATGGAGGTAGAATATTGACAAGGAAAACCACATCTATTAATTTCACCAAATTTACAAGTTTTGTTGAAACATTCACCATTTCACTGTGCAAATTTCTTCTGTAAGTGAAATGTCAACTATCCTCTTTCTCCCACTGAAAAATATAAGAAACTAAACTGTCCACCAAGTCAACTGCAATTTTTTTCTGAGATGTGAGTAAAGAATCAGGCTCATTAGCTGAAAAATTCCTGTTTCAATATATTTAATCACATACCTGTTATGCAACAGACAGTGATGTATCCAGCTTTCAGTTACAGAACCCAAGCCATACAAAACATAGCATGGTTTTCATTTGGAAATATCATCCAGATATAAATATCTAATTAAGTAGATTTCACATTTATTCATTATGATGACATGTCAGTAGACATGATCCTTCCATTTGGCTGGAATGGCTATTACCAGTATAACCAGCATATTATTGCTATAAAACACAGAATTTAGCAGCAGGTTTGACTCTTATGTTTTACCTTTCTTTAAAGATAAGACATCATAGGATGTACCTGATGACAGCTCTGAAAGTCTAAAAATACATTTCAGAATGTTAACATTAACAGTATCATACAAATTCATGCAATAAATTAATTTTAAACCTTCAGGGGGAAAAGTGCTTTTTGTGTATTCAGGTGATGATACTGCAGAGTTTTTAACACCTTGTACCGAGAAAAATAAAACACAGAAAAGCATTAGTGCCATGGAGAATTGCCTTAATTGCTCTAACCCCAAGGGTAAGATGCTAGAGCTATATGTTCAGTACAAACAATGGTGCCCTCAAGCGCAAAGCAGACTTTTCACTCTGTTGCTTTGATTTTGACCAATGTCTTCAGTGTAATCAACTATGGCAATGCTTAATCTTGCATTTTTACATCTAGATAAATACGAATCATCTTTACAAACAGAGGAAGATTTGCAACTAATAACTCATTCCTTATATTAGACACAGGTAAGAACAATTTTGTATTGCACTCCATAGTTTAAAAAACATACTGTAAGAATGAAATATCTATTTAGGTTACAAAAAATAAAAACAAATTAATAAATGCGCTCAACAAATATCAAGAGTGGTTCTAATCTTGATTTCAAAAATATGCAACACTTAGCTCTTATTACCTATGGAAGGTGTATACGTGACATTCATAGTAATGTAAACTTGGTGCACTGGATGCATGCTTGTCCACCACACCGGTAATTTGTTTTATACTTGTATGCATGTCATGACTCAGAGCATATAAAACGTGCATTTCATTAATTCATTCTTTTTCCTCTGCCATATCAACCTGTTCCAGTTTTCTTCCTATACCAAATTCTGTGTCTGTTTTAAAGATGGGCTCATTCCTGGCTCTCAGAGGTCATCTTCAATGTCTCATGTATCTTATTTGGTTTATCAACTTTGATATGTGTTCTTCTGTCTTATAAAGCTTTTGTTATGTGCTGTTTGGTTTTTGTGTATCATTTCAGTCTACACTTACTAAGGAACAGAAGTCTCAGACTGGAGCATTTCTGCATGTTTGCAGCTAGACAGCTTCTGTTATTTTATTATAGAAAATAGCAAGCCCCTGAGTATTTTGAGTCACTGGGTTCAAACAGCACTGTCACAAATCTTCCTAATGTGAACACAGACCTGCAGTCCTGCTCTCCAAATTCCTTAGGCTTTTCATTATGTTATTGTAAATGAATAATAACAAGAACAGTAGAGTGAGCTCACCATAGAAATTACAAGTTTGAAACTGTTTTCATGTTTTTGTATAAGCATGGACAAACTGGGCTGCGATGAAATGCTCAGTGTCCCAGGATGAATGAAGGTTTTTTTCTGTGTGGGTGACTGCAGTAAATGTATACAAGACTGCTCTGCATGGGTGGGATATAAATTAACCTTGAACCCACACTTGGCCCTGCTTTTCTTTCCTGTCTATGTAATGGATGAGGAGGAGAGAGAAAGAAAATATCATCCTCATCTTCATCTTTGCAGAAACTGGGATATTCCCCTCCTTCTCTAGAAGGCTTATTTTGGACTGAGGAGTTCCCACTTTAGTTAGGTTGACAGATTGGCTACCTGATATGCACATTATTTAAAGAGGAGACCACCCCCAGTTTTGGCTGTGAGTGTGGATGACTTGACAGTCAGCAGTGTCAATGTATATATTCCCTCACGATTGTGGAAGCACCAAGATCGTGGGTATATTGTGGATTCTCCTCCTTTGTGCATCTTATGGGCAATTGTGATTAAATAGTATATCTATTTGGCAATTGCCGGCACCTACGAGCGTAGCATCTCTAATTCAGAAATAATTTTGACTTGTATAAAATCAACTCAGGCAGGCTGTCACTTGCTGTGAAGATAAATAACCGGTTCTGGTGGCGTAAAAAACCTTTTTGTTCACGTAACTCTGTGGAGAATATGTGGTCCACCAAACAAGTATCACAGCATCTTAGAGTTGTCAGAAAGGTGCTCTTTTGTTTTCTGAAGGTCTCGATATGCCTTACAGTGTAGGTTGTTCCCATTTACAGAAAAGGAAACAGAATCACAGCAAAGTGATTTACTGGTCTGAAGTCACGCATGGTGGACCAGGAGAAGACTTGGAAAAGAAGGTCCTTGACATACTGATTTAAGCAAAATACAATTGAAATTATTTGGATGAAAGAAATACTTCAAGAAGGCTGAAAAAGAAAGGCTAAAATGAATTAATTAAACGCTCTTCGCCAGTTTTCAGTGGCCTATTCCCACCTCTATGGGAAAGGACAGCGCTGCTCTGATCAGCTGAGTTCTTAGCTGCACATATTTTCTTTTTTGCAAGGATCTTCTCTGATGCAGGAAAGCAAAGCTCACTAGAGTTGGCAAAAGACCAAAGGCGGGACATGCTGTTCAGCCTTCTAGATTAAAAAATGGTATCAAAGTGAAATGAGTCACCAGGATAACAGAGACTGTACAAATTTAAGTGGCACTCACAGAATGGGAAAGCAGTACCCTCAGTATTCATCATAGTTGTGTCAAATCTAATGTGTAACAAAATTATGATGAATTCTGGATGACAGATGACAAATCTTTGTGAGTGAATGTTTCCCTGGGGGCAACAATGAACAGAGTGAAAAGGCCACAGAAAAGAAAATACATAAATGCATGTTCCTGAATGCCAGGAGTTAAGACTGCTGCCAGTAAGCCACACACAAATATATCCAGCTGGAGATACCTTTGTGCTATGGGTTGTGCTGACCTGAACATAAGCAGGTTATTTCTATCTATAAAAGCAGGGAGAGGGGAAACAAAGAAAGCAGGTAGAGACTTCGCTACCTCTCACTACACAAAAAAATGTCACTAAGGGCTCAGTTGATGCTCACATGAGTAGATACCAAAGTGCCACTTTAACATAGTTGCCACCGGTGTTGCTCTAAGATACTTCACCTGGATTCTGGCCGTCACTTTAGAAGACGCAGGTCTCTTGCACGTCTTACTTCTTTATCTGTCAGCTCCATGTGATTGTTACTGATACACTAGGGGAATCTCAAAAATCGTTAAATGCCTTATGTGGAGCAGCAAATTCAGCTTTAAAAATGTCAAATATGGTGTAGGTCAGCAGCAAAGCTACTACCAGAAAGAATAGTAAGAAGGAGAGGAATGGCTCTCTGATTCTAAAGCAATGGCTACCACATTATCTTCACACAGACACAATTCAACACTACCAGCCTTTAAAATCTCAAAGTGCAAGTAGCTACAGCAACTTGTGAGAACTGCTAAGTCCATGAATCCATTAAAAAAAAAAATTAAAATTACAGTTATTACAGAATATCTTTTATCCTAAACGGAAAGAAAAGCTGAGGTAATCTCATTCCTACTGTGTGATAAACATTAACAACTGCTGACTTTTTAACAGTGAGTGTTTCAGGTCTGAAACTTAGATGGATGGAATAGATTTCCTGTATATATTTGAATATATTTGTTCTCACTGAATGAATATGCACATGCTCTTTTTCTCTATGAATATATTTTTAATGTCCTTCTACACTTACTACAGTACATGATGTAACATTCAGTTTGACCTTTTAAGCTAATCTTTACTCGTCAAAAAAAAAAAGGATATTTTAGACATGGAAAATATCTAAATCTCAGCTGTCTTTTGGCTTCACTGTAGTGCCCTGGTGCTGTCAAATGTAATTTAGAAAGTCATAACACATCATTTCAAAAGGAAGGCTTCTGTTATCCTGAATGGATACATCTGTGGCCAACATTTTCCACTTAACGTGGAATGACAATTGTGGCTTGTAACTGAAATCAGCTTACCCTAAGTTTTAGAGAAGAAAAAGTAAAATATTTTTTAAAAAGAAAACTTTGCAAGGGGGTTGCATTACTGAATGTTAGAAGCTTCACATGGTATTTAGGAAGAGGGAAAGAATGGGTAATACCTATGGAGCTCTAAGGTAAAGAACACATTAACCACATAATCTTGGGCCTGTACAATCCAGGCTTCTCCATGCTTCTCTAATCAGGATTTTCTCTCTCATCACAAGAAGCTACTCTTCCTCTCCTTATCTTTAAGTAAATTTATTGGTATATTCCCAATAAACCAGTAGCAGAGAAACCTTTATGATGGTTTATTAGAGGTGCAAGCTGGACTCTGCACACTTTTCTTTCCCGTAGTCAGCCCAGTCCTGTCCTGGACAGGGATGGAGAAACCCCCATGCCTCAGACAGCTCTGCTTCAGGACATATGGGACAACCCACATTCATCACAGCTTTTGCTTCCCTGTCTTTGCAAACCCAGGCAGATTATCTTAGTACTAGTCACAGTTCAGAGTTTTTTATTCCACCCATGAATACGAAATATTTACTCTTAAAAAAAAAAAACAAAAAAAAACCAACAACAACAAAAAAACAACTAATGTTTCATGACCATAGGTTTAAAAGCCCTCTGCAAGGACTTCAGTCCCTCTGCTCTAAGCCACTATGGAAAAATGGGAATTACAAAGTAGGGGAGCAGCATACTTGGTCCTCTGCTGGGAACCACCTAAAATCTTCACACACATTTACAGTGGTCAGGTACACTGAACACTGTGTGGTTTGCAGGATTCAGTCAGCTCTCTGAAATGGGTTGTAAAAAAAAGAATATTGAAATCCTTCACCTTCATTTATTTCTTCAGCTCATTAGAGCTGAATCCAAAAGAGAGACTATGGATGCAAATGTTCCAGGACTACATTTCTTTCCCACCTGCAAGGCTGTAAAAAAGGAATAACTTTCGTTTCAGATAACTGCTCTCTGACACGAGAATATCTCTGAGTTTTTGTATTTCAGACTCAAAAACACTAAAGTATTCTCTCTCTCAAAGCATCTATTTCTAGAAAATACTAAAAGGAAAAAAGTGTAAAGATGAAGAATTAGATAGCCTGAATGGCAATGATTTGATGCTTTTTCATAACATCTTAGTTTTGTTTTTCATGAGCACCACTAAAAAAAAAAAAAAAGTGACAACATACCAGATTCCTGTGTTTAATGTCCCCCACCTTGCCTATTCTTCAAAAAATTATTTAAATCTGAATAAATGTATGAGTTTTTAGTTCCCGGTAGTATATTTTTAAGTAGTTCACCCTTCTTTTATTGTCATACAGTTCTGAAGCTGTTATTTTGGAATCTTTAAGAAAACCCCCATACACTACATTGTTTGTTACATCTATAATAATCCACGCAGCACATCTGTCAGATGTTTGCAATGGACTTTGAATTTCTTTAGTGGCAAAATATTCCCATTGAATGATATTTCTTTTCATGTCTTCAGACAATACATAGCCCTCAAAATTAACCAAAGACAACTGGATAAGTACTACAGTACCTTTGAAACCTTGGAGGGCTAAGAGTTCATGTTGTAACATAATAGGGAAAACAGGAAAGCCTCACTACCTCTACATTTTTTTTGTGCTCATAATTACACAGAAGCTGAAGGTTAGGCAGGGTATCCTTCATAAGATGGAAAACATTCTTTGTCACCACAGAGTTTTAATAGGCAACTCATGTCTATTAATAAGGGCACATCTGTTCCAAAGGCTTGCATTATGCAGGTGTCTGTTTCTCTTGTGTTTTTTGATTATACAGTAGATAATTAGTTAGACATGATTATTTGCAACCCCCATTTGGACCACTTATCACATTATCAAAGGCTTTAGTTTCTAATTATGAAATATGAAACAAAAACCTTAACTTTGCATGTGTATCACTCAAATATATACCTGTTAGAAGGATTCTGAGAGACTGATTATTTCTTTACTTAAAAAAATTAACACCAAGGTTAATGATGAAGGAGGAAATATTTTTGCTTTGTAACTCTGTGAGAGGAAAACACAGCCTTTCCTATTCTTCCTAATAACTACAGGGACCTTAAATTATATCTTATTACTCAATTTAGGTTTAAAATACAGCTTTTTCAAAATCTATTCAATGAATGTGGCAGACCCAGACCTTAAAGACCACAATTTGTTATCATGAAGCACATATTTAAGTACCTTCTCTATTCTGAAAATTCATGGATTTTGCTATTCCAAAATTTTCTCTCTCCATCTAAACTAAAATCACAGTCAGTCTCTGACATATCTGGCAGTGGTGAAGCTGTTAGACTCTCTATGGCTAAAACAGAAATACTGCTCTGCCTTTCAAGATTTACATTTATACCCTCTGTCAGAGTGAACAGTGCAATGCCTATTGCTGTCACACTTGTATGGATGGCATTTTTGGTCTGGACTTTTTCCTAAATTTGTACATTCTTTCTGAGTAATATTGCTAAGGTTGAGCCTTCCTTACACATTCATGCAGACAAAATTATTTCCTGAGAACTTTAGGTTTTGTGTCCTGGTTACTGCACTACTGCTCACTCCGGCAGAAATGCAGTCCTCACTGCCCAGTGTCTATCTTGAATGTCACTTTAATCCAAATAATCCCACTATCTCTCATTCTTCATACTCTGCTATTCTCTGAAACCTTCACTTGCCTACTAACTCAGGCTAATCTCAGCAGCTCACTTATTCAAGCTGGTCTCCTTGTGCATTCTTGGTGATACCTCTACAATTTGAGAACCTCCTTGTTAAGTCATTTGCTCACTGAAATATCTAAATAATACTTTCGAACTTGAAAAAATTCATGACAGTAATCAAGAAGTGTGGCTCAGTATCCAAGCAGTTAGAATATTCACCTTGGGGACGGACAACCTGTTAGTCTGGTCTCTGCCGAGGCCAAGTCCATTTCACACCTCTTTTTGTATAACAGAAAATGTATAAACTGTTGAGGCAGAATTCACTATCACCATTACATTCAGTGGCTCTACTGAAAAGTGCAACGAGGGGGGATGCTGGGATTTGCTCCGGGGTTTGTTGCTGCAGAGTAGATTTGCTCTGGACACAGCTAGAAGATAAAGCCAGGTTTCTCAGGTGTCTGCTCTTCTGGTGCTGTTCACACCTGGCATGCAGCAAAGGGGCATCTAAGTGTTTAGGATGTTTCTACGTACTTGTGGAAACCTCCATTTCAGCTTCTATAGGTTCTGACAGTTGCTAGTAGAGTGACATCCACATACCTTTTTATTTTTTTATTTAGAACTAAGTATTTTTAGGTTATTTCTGATCCTTAGTTTTCAGAAGAGGTATATATATATACTTTTGAAAAAAAAAAATACCATGCCCTATTATCACAATCTGGGGCCAGAACAGGGTCCTCAGTGCTTAAAATACAAAACCAGACAAGATAGCCAACAGTTGCTAAACAGTGCCATTCTTCCAGTCGCTCCAACTCTCTCTTCTCCAACATCATGCATTATCTGCTTAATTTGTATGGCCTCTCATTGTGCAATCCCATCGTATAATTCATAAATTCTTGGTATCGATTTCAGTTACTCAAGTGCTTTAATGAGCACCCTACTATGTTCCCCTGTCTACTACTGAAAGCTTAGAAGCCTCTATGGATACATTTCTCACAAATCCTAATGAATCCAAGCATCTCATGATGTTTTTTATTCAGGTCACGTGGTCACAACTACTGATGTCTTATAATCTTTTAGGGACAAACAGATTCAAAGCTAAAACTAATTTCCTCCTAATATGCTTCGTGGATTCAAGAAGATAAATCTTATTTCAACAATTCATTTCAAAGTACAAGCAAAATGGATGAAAAAGAAGATGAGTTGTAAAAGTAACTAGAAACATTATCCTGTCTGAAAAGCAGACTCAAAAAGATTGAACCATTTGACTAATAGCTGTAATGCAGAATATAACGGGCATAGTGGTTGGAATAATTAGGCAACAACAGGCAGCAAAATTACAAGAAGAAATGGATAAAACAGAGAAGCTGACTGTCAGGTGTATGAAACTTCTTCCTTCCAACCCCCCAATTCTTTACTATTCTCTACAAAGTCCCAGGTTTCTTTATCAAAACTACTGCAATAATTTATTATTGTTATACTGACAGATTAAATTCCACCACATGCCATTCATGCCTATAAGTTCAATTAAAATGACAAGACTGACATGCATGGGTAACTTTTGTGCAAAAGGGAAAAGAGAGGCAGCTCTTCAATGAAATTAAATTCCAATACCACTTATGGCAAGGTGTTTCTGAAAGCACAGAAGAAAAACTGTGGTTCTGAGTTTCCATCCCTGGAGACAGTTAACCAATAAAAACTATATCTCAGTTTGATTAACTCTGCATGTTTTTCTTGACCTCATTAACAGAGTCAGCTGATGGATTTCTAGATCAATTTGCATGCAAATGTAAAAGAAAAGGAGTTGTGCTGTAAGCACAAGCTATCCACCTTTCTAGACTCTTCCTTACCTCATTTCATCTTCCTGTAGGCAAAACTGAGTAATGAATGGGCAGAAGAAAAAATGTGTCCTCTTTTAACTGTCAGTTTCTCAAGATCCCTGAACAGAATACTTCATATGCTGGTCTCATGGCAGCTTTTTAAGCCAGGCTTGTCCAAGACTTTTCAAAAAGAGTCTGCCCTTGGCAGTGTGTAGGCTGTTCAGAAACTTGAGGTATATACAAACAGAAAACTAAAATAATACAGTCAGTGGAACAGGTGAGCAGGTTTTTTTGATCATATTTTTCAATTACGTAAACCAAAAAGCTTTTACGGGCACCGACCCATATGTGCTTCTTTACACTATATAGCCTTGGTAGCAGTAAAAATACAAGGTCAAACACCATTTTTGCTGATTCAGTGTCCAGTTTGAACCAAATCTCACACTGCAAAAGAAGCCAATATTTGCCTAATTAAAAAGAAGATTTAAAATTTCAGGATTCGTCCTGTTACATTTTATAACGACAACAGAAAAATGTCCCTTTTCCTGGAATATAATATTTTCAGTGTTACTTTGTAATAATATGTAAATAAATAAAACGAAGGTACACAGACATCAGTAAAATCTTTGTCATATTTTAACCCCAGCCAACAACTAAGCTCCACATAGCTGCTCTCTCAGTCCCCTCATTTTGGAGCTGGGAACAGGATCAGAAAAGCGGGAAAACTCATGGTTTGAGACAGACAGTTTAACAGGTAAAGCAAAAGCTGCACATGCAAGCAAGGCAAACCACAGAATTCATTCACCACTTCCCACGGGCAGGCAGGTGTACAGCCATCCCCAGGGAAGCAGGGCTCCAACACATGTAATGGTGTTCTGGGAACACAAACACCATCACTTCAAATGTCTTCCCCTTCTGCCTTCTTCCCCCAGCTTTATATGCTGACCATGACAATATGTGGTATGGGATGTCCCTTCCGTTAGTTTGGGTCAGCTGTCCTGGCTCTGTCCCCTCCCAACTCCATGTGAACCCCCAGCCTCCTCACTGGTAGAATGGGGAGGGCAGAGGAGCAGAAAAGGCTTTGCTCAGCAATAGCAAAAACATCTCTGTTATAGCAGGTTACGGGGGCCCTGTGACAAGACCCTGTGACAAGACCCAATGGCACATTGGGAGACGAGTCACGCAGAAGATGACCCACAAAATGGCTGTTTATTAAAACAAGAAGACAGCTTTTATACAGGGGAATACAGAAAGTTCGGGAATAAGGTGGGACCCCAGCTAGGAACACCAAATCCTGAGAGCTACTGATATGGGAACTTGGAGGGATAGGCTAAAGGGATATATCAGGTCACTTAGGGGGAAGGGAGAGCTAGGGGAATAATGGAAGGACTGTTCTGGGTGCACAGACGGGAATCTGCTGAAGCTGCAAGGCTGCGGCCTTGTAGCTGGGTCCCAGGCAGTTCTGCACAGCTACAGTTGCTAGAAGTCTTCTAAATAGATCCTTTCATCTGAGCCTTCCTTGCAGCTTTTCTGCATCTCTCTCCACTCTCTGTAAGCCTCTTCTGGTCCACCCCTGACACTCTGTATTATCAACTCTGTTTCCAGCATGCATCCAAAACATAACCCATATTAGCTACTGTGAAGAAAATTCAAGCTATCCCAGACAAACCAGCACAATACTTCAGTGTTTAATTCTTGACAAAAGGTTCACATAATTCTGTGATTCATGTGATCTTTTTAAAACACAGGACACAAGGACTCATTTATAACTCAGTTTCGCTCCTGAGACCCTGTATTAATATAGAGATAATGGAGGCAGGCAATGTAAATAGATGAGGGCAGGTAAAACTGAGGGGGAAAAAAAATGAGTCCCTAATGTCATATTGATTTGTTTCCAGAAGGTAGACACAACTATTAGTTACATTAGTGAAGCTTTTAGCCACTGGATCAGTCACGAATATCCACTGACTTACAGTGAACAGTAATACAATATCTGCCTAACACCAGTTAGGTGCTATTTATGTACATATACAGCTCCAAAAATCAAGCCAGTTCAGAAGAAAAGGGACTACAGAAAACTCTCCTGTTATTAGTTTGTTGATCAACAGACTAGTATGTGTTATAAACTTGAATACATAGGCAAAACAGATGTCAGGAAGGTCCTGCTGAAGGACCTGTCAAAGATAGGCAGCTGGGCACCACAAGGATGAATTAAATCCACTGTTGAGAAAATGAAGGGTAGCAGAGAATAAGTGAGAAAATGCAAACAATCTAGTCACTTTAATATGATATGATGGATCTGCAAATTTATTCATAACAACAGACATGGCAGTGTTCCTCTACCTTGAATACTATGTTTAATAACACTCCCTCTTAAAACAGATGCAATACGCATGGATAAGTAAGAGAAGGACACAGAATGATCAGAGATATAGATTTTATGCATAGAGAGACTGAACATCGCTTACGAAACATTTTACAACGACCTGATTATTAGACCAAACTTCCGTTAATAATCCATCAAAAAGAAAGCACAAGATATACACCTCTCAGCAGTTTCATTTTGAACCCCTACTAATCTAAAAAGTGATCAGGTAGATGAATTAAATAAAATATTCACTAAATTTATGAAGTTTCAGTAACATTTGGGAGGGAGGTTCCATTTTGATTTATTCCTGTATTTTAAATGTTCCTAACTAAATACTTGAGTTTTGCCTTTGAAGAGAGTGGAATGACCATCCATTGACTAACACAATATGTTGGAAATGGCAGTAAATGTTTGGGTTAAATTTCTCACTAGAAAAAAAAGTTTGCAGAAATCCTTTTGTCAGAGGTACCAAGGCCTAAAAAAGTCATCTGGTAACTTAAAAGAAGATGAATATAGACATTTAAACAAGACACCATCATAAGATGGCACTAGGAAAACCTTAATGGAATAAGATCATTAGCCTGGCATCTTCAAGTCAACATCACAAGAGAAAGAGGAAGTTTGTCATCCCCAGAGCTGAGCTTTGTCAGCATTGGTCTGGATTTATGAGCCAGTAAGATAATCCTTCATGATTATCTGTCCTGTTGTTCACCATTACCGCATCTTCAAGGAGCCATTTCATTGTATGCTCTTCATTGTCATGGTTAGCTGAAGTATAATTGACTTGAAGACCACCTATACTTACAGGTTATTCAGATACACATTAATGCATGCTGGTGAAATTGTTCATCCATTAAGCAGAGCATTAGCTTTCAAGGCATTCATTTACCTATCAAAGATACTTTATTTATCACAGCTTTTCTGAAAGCTTGTTTACGAAGAGATCACACAGAATATTGCTGCTTCAATGAATTTTATGCCTTATACCTAAAATTTGAAAAAGGAAAACTCATATCATTCACCTCGTAGTTGGTACACAATGGTCATAAAATAATGACTTTTCTAATCTATGGTCATGAGAAGAACATAGTTCAAAAAGTCTGGATTTATCCCCCTTACTGTTTAAAAAAAAAAAAATCCCAACCAACAAATCTTTGACTAGCTAATTAATAACACTAATCTTGAAACTTAGAATAACTTTTCTTGCATGAAAATAGTATTTATTCATTGATCTAAAAAGAGGAAAGTTAGTGTGAACAATTTTAAAATGTGATTGTCAGCAGAAGCAACTGGTGAGTCCATTTGCCTTGCTCTGGGTGCTTATTTTGTATTCAGATTCACATCTAGAGCGAGCTTTCAAATTTGGGTAGAGAGAAAGTTTTGGAGACCATCACAGTGTTATTATCCTAAACAATACGTTACTTGGTGGCTCATTATCATTCACAGGGTTATTGTTCACTCAGAAAATCCTTCTTAATCAGGTTTCACAGAAAAGATTCATAAAGCAATTTCAGTGTTGAAAGTCCTGCTAGCGTAAAGGCACCGGGTCCAGCACTTAGCAGTCCGGCACTTACCAGTGCTTATGCAGGATGTTTCCTACCTCGGGAACAAGTAACACTATAATCTTACTGATGGCTACATAACTTTAGAAATTTAAGGCTAAAGTCGCTGGGCCAGATCCTACTGACCTACCTGAGAGGAGGTTGTAGCCAGGTGGGAGTTGGTCTCTTCTCTCAGGCAATCAGCAGTAGGAAAAGAGGGTACGGGCTTAAGCTCTGCCAGGGGAGGTTTAGGTTGGATATTAGGAAGAAATTTTTTACAGAGAGAGTAATGAAGCATTGGAATGGGCTGCCCAGGGAGGTGGTGGATTCACCATCCCTGGAGGTTTTTAAGATGAGACTGGATGTGGCACTTAGTGGCATGGTCTAGTAACCATGGCAGTACTGGATCAAGGGTTGGACTTGATGATCTTGGAGGTCTTTTCCAACCCAGCTTATTCTACCATTCTATGATCCTTTCAGACAGGTAAGCATGACAAAATGAGCAAGATTCTCTTATTACAGAATTTCATTTGCACCTAGGAATTTGACAAATTGCAGTGTACTGACCTGAAATTGTCTCTATTATTTGCAGGCTGCTTCCTTAGCTTTTACTGTACCAGCAGTTTGCTGGAATGGGAGAAAATGTTTTGTCCATTTCAAAAAAAAACATCCCTGTGCCTTTTTATACCGAGAAATCTTAGTCAGCAAGCAACTTGTTGGAATGACTTTGAAGTATATGCTCACGGGCTTAATTGTGGCATTTCCTCACAGCTTGGTTTTCCAATTCAAATATGGTTTTATTCCAACTTTTTGCAAGTATACTTTTTTCGAACTGACTATTATGACTTTGAACTAAATAATATGATTCCTATTTAGCCATACGGATCTTGACTCCTGGTTTCTCTAGCTGGCCAGGAAGAAAAGAGAAGATATGATTTATCTTCCTTTTAATACTCTTGTATTCGTGTGAAACATTTGAGAAGAAACTCATTAATATTTTGCATTTGAGAAATATCAAGAAGAGTTTCCACATGTTTTACTGCTGTTACCTTCGCATCATCTTCTGCACTATGCAAAGATATGAAGGGTTACATTGTGAAGTATTTAATACTAATCATTTGAATATGAAGAATTGCTCTCAATCACCAATTATTTTTAGTTGAATCACTTACCTTTTTTCTAAACTAAACAAATTCTCTAAATTAAAGAAATTCTAAACTAAACAAATTCTCCTTCTCTGTAAATTGTTTTCTGTTTACAGATCAGCATTAAAATTTCACTTGTAAAACCCCTGTCTGCACTATACAGAGATGCTGTCTGGAAATAAAATCACTAGAAGGATCAATCTTTAGAAACGTCTTCATCCATACTGTCATATTCTAACTTCTCCTACTTACTTGAAATATGTTCCAAGCACCAGTTATTTTACTAAATACCCATCATATTTATTGAAAATTACGAGCTCATTGACTGTAGTCAGGAAAAGTGTGTTTTACCCAAGCTTATGTGGTATTGAGAGTTCATAGCAGATGTTCTCAATGGCTCTGGTATATTTTATGCTTTACAATCCTATCTTGTATATTCAGCAATATCTTATGGCCAGTATTCTTTAGCTTCAGACCAGAGAGAGAGACAGATAAGCCTGGTAGTGTGGCATTATTAGTTAACAAAACGAATCCATTATGTTTGCCTTATTTTAGATTTGTGCAGTTAGCTGCTCTCACAATAACATGGAATTGTTTAGATCTTCTGAGACATTGTTTCTTTCATGCCTACTTTTCTAGAGTTCATAGGAATGTAAAAACTGACCAGCATACTAAACAGTGATTTTGTGCCCTACACAAATGGCATTGACACATTCAGGTGACATAAGGAAAAAAAAAAAAAAAAGACACTTGAAAACCAGTTACTCACCCACAGTAACTAGAAATCTGCAGTCCTAAGTCCCTGAAGAGCACCCAAATCAGGCTGCGAGTGAGGCAGGAGTGCTACCCATACAGACATCAACTCCAATAAATTCCACCCCAAGATGCTGCTAAACTTTTACTTGTGTTAACTCATCTTCATGATCTGTGCTGCAACCAGTGTCAATGTCATAGGTGTAAGGTGGTATAACTGGAGGAAGGACAAGGCTGTGAAATACCCTTTGACATCTTCGAAGCCTATGATCACTTGCTTGAGTCAGGCAGCTGGGCCCCATAGCTCTCTCTGCCACTATTGTGCCATGTAATTTAGACTCTTTGATCTGTAACTGTATATTTATGTTTATACATACACATACAACTGACTACACTTTTATGTCTGTATACCTACAGACAAATTATGCAACATAATCAAGAATATTTGATGCTTTGGACTTATATGTATTTGTAAACTGGAGCCATTATAGATTTCCTAGAGACTACTGTAAGTTTATTCCACATATATGGTGGCAAAATGTAGTTGTTCAACTGTATTTCATGTTGGGCACCTGCAGAAAAAATACCAAGCAGATAGTGTGTTTGGATAATATCTCAAGACCAAAAGCAGAGACTCGATAAGCTTTAACTTTTGAACTTTTTTACAAACAGTAACCACTCCGTGGTACTTTCTTGAGTGAATGGTACTTATTTACATCTGCTCTTACTGAGGTCAACAGTTCTATCACTTATTGCAGCATTAGCCCACTGCTGCTGTTTTTTGAAAATGTTGCGTGCAATAAATATGCAAATGATTGCAGTAATTTTTTAAGTCCATATTAAAAAACTAAATCCTAAAGGGTATGTGCTTATCCTGTTTATTTTTCCTTTATGCTCCCAGAGTTGTGACATGTTCAAATGTATGCAATGGCTGTTTTTCCAGGTAGTTCCTCATAAACACTGCAAAATATTAATGAAGTTGTTAAGAAAGCAAAAGGCACACAACATCAACAGTCATCACATATTTAATTCACTGCTTTGTTCATTCTTTCCCCATTACAAATGTACTAAATGACAATATAATTATAACCTAAAGCTGTTGGTAATTATATGCAAAGTGCTATAATAGCAATGAAACCCTAATGGTGAGAGAAAAAAGAGTCTGAGGGAAGACAGACTCAAAATAACCATTACTCATTGCACTCCTGGGTACCCCCTAAAATTGTTTGATTCTGATGGGTTACCCAACCTGCAAATTACCTGAAAAAAATTCAGATCAGGTATAGAGAAAGCAAATTAATTACCAGGAAATTACTTGCTGGTGCTGAGCCAAGTATTAGCTCATCAGCATTCAGCACCATTGGAAAAGATTAGAATGAAGGAGAACAATATTGACTTGTATCAGGAGCTGGACGCAGAGAACAGAAAAAGGAAAAGTCTAACAGAAACTTAATTTCTAATGCTATCACCTTTTTTTCCAACCAAACCTAAGCTCAATGTCCAATTTCACAGTGTGCACTACCAGCAGATTCCCATTCTTCTTCCCTTCCTCCTGCTCTGGACAATGGCTGCACTACCTGCAGGAAGCCACTCTCTGGCTCTCTGTAGGGCCCAGCAAGAGCTGTCCTGTCAGATGCCAGCCCTACACCTTCTGGTCTCTCATGGGTTCTAGAGGGTCCCACCTACCAAAAGAGCTCCCCTGTTCCTTTGGCATTTATAATAATTCCACCAGTAAACCGGCCAAGACCAACAGTCTCAAAGCTCAGATGTATAGTAACTCAGATACTCTCTCATCTTAGCTAAACAGATTCTTTTCTGCATAGAAATGAGAGCCTAGCTCACACAGTTTGTCAAGGGAATGTTTGACTTGTGCTTATTCGGTGTTTGCTGGAATCAGAAAGAAATGCCATCTAGCTATCGTTTCATTAGCAGAGCAGTAATATGCAGCAGTATGCCCTAGAGATGAAACTTAATTGAGATAAAGCACAAAAAATGTGAATTACATGACAGCCAGAAATGGCAGCTTGTGATAGTGAAGTCCCTGTTTATCTTACAGATATGTACAGTATGCTACAGCTGAATTAGTTAAACTTATACAAATACCATCAGATGAGAGGGTCCCTGCTACCCTACTTGCTCTTGTAGACTTGCTGACATGTTTGAATTTCTTCTGCTAGAATGTATTTAAAAGAGGAAAAAAATAGCATCCACAACAGAACCGAGCAAAACGCAGCAAAACTCAAAGATTTCTTTCTGAACTATCCTTACTCTCTCTGTACTAACTCTTACTACACAAAGTTATATGACGTCTTGGTTTCAGCTGGTTCTTCCTAGTAGCTGACACAGTGCTTGGGTTTGGATTCAGTATGGAAATAATGTTGATAACACACCAATATTTTGGTTGTTGGTGAGCAGAGTTTACTTTAAGTCAAGGACTTTTCAGTTTCCTATGCTCTGGCAGAGAGCAGGTACACAAGAAGCCCGGAGGGAGCATGGCCAGGACAGCTGAACTGAACTGGCTAAAGGGGTATTGCCCACCACAGAGTGTCATGCTCTGAATATAAACTGGGGGAGATACCTGGAAGGTGACCTATCGCTGCTCTGGTATGAGATGGGTATTGGTCAGTGGGTGGTGAGCAATAGTATTGTGTATCACTTGTTTCTCCTGGGTTTTAGTTCTCCCTCTCTCTCCTTTTCATTACTAGTAGTAGTTGCAATATGAATATTGTTAGTATTATTAGTATCTTATTATTATACTTTATATTTTGTTTCAATAATTAAACTCTTGTGTCAACCCATGAGGTCTACCTTTCCTTTCTGATTCTTCTCCCTAGTAGTGAGTGGAAAGTGAACAAACAGTTGGTGAGTGGTACTTAGTTGCCAGCTGGGGTTAAACACAACAAGGACTTAAGAAACTAATATAATCATAACAATTAAAACAGTTTCCATTGCACAGCACTTCGTGGTCACCCTTTCCCTACACGGCAGCTGAAATGATTGGCTATAAACTGTTTGGGCTTTTCAGACTAGTGACTGAACCCCACTGGCTTTCTCCATCTGTGCACAGGAGCACTGCTTTGCAGCAAGATCCCCTCTCCCCTGTGCCAAGAGCTCACAAACCCCTTCTGGTCTCACCTGTGGAAGGAGTGAATGTAAAAACACTTAAACCCCTGCTCTACATCTTAAGTGGCACCTGACAGTCACATAACATTTTGTGTACCTTATGTGCAAGGGCTTTGCAGGCGGCTTTTAGCTGTCACCAGATGGGAACTGGGGTTCAGCAGCAGTAGACAGTGAGTAAGAAAAGCTCATTACTCCTTTAGATTGCACAAGTTCCTCTCTACGTGAGGTACTTGAACAGGGTTATTTTTAAAAGAAACACAGGCCTGAAACTCATGAACAATTTTCAAGTAAACTTATCTGCATTTTAATATCCAAATACTGATTTGTTTGCCTATGCGCTCATTTGGCATGGTGTATGGAGTAGACAAGCACTGAAATATGTGACCATGAGTGCAAAGCAGCTGTAAAAAATCACTGAATCTGAAAGGCTGTGACAGATATCTGCTCTGCACTGATTATGTCCTGGATAAATTATTATGTATGATTCATAAATGCTTAAACCAGAAAATACAATTATAGTCACCAACTACGACTTCCTTCATTTTAGGTGCAGATTTTTATCCTCTGTTTTTAGCTGAATAAGAAAAATTTTTGAAAAGCAATAAACTGTACACAAATGCAAATGAAAGTCAAAATTATTTTAATTCACCTGGACACCTATCCAAAAATGAACAAACACACACACACCCTAAACAAAAGGACTGCTCTTGAATATGTATTTGAAAAATCACGACTCCTCTGATATAAGACAATGTTTTATGCTGCTTTTACCTTATCAAGGTTTCTGGGATGAAAGGACATTTATTCCTTTTGTTTGTCTGACAACTTACATGTTAACATAACAGAACAAAAACCCAACTCCTCCTCCATCTCTCCTCACATGCAGGTATAACACGGTAGCACTGCCCTTGGGGTGACATCAGTA
The DNA here is from genome assembly GCF_003031625.1 of Empidonax traillii. Lineage (NCBI taxonomy): Eukaryota > Metazoa > Chordata > Aves > Passeriformes > Tyrannidae > Empidonax > Empidonax traillii. The sequence goes on along the minus strand of NW_020955666.1, from coordinate 572,964 downwards.
ATGCAGGCATGAAACCTACCACAGTTCTTGATTGCCTGCTGAGTTTGCCAACAAAAACAGTCACAGTTAGTTCCAATTGCAATAATGGTGGTTTTGACACCTGTCCATCGATAGTCCCACCTCTGAGTTGCTCTAAGCCCATTTTCTGCTTTACATGGTACTCTCTGCCTCTTAGGGATATCAAGCAGTGTGTGGCAAAAAGCCTAACTCAGCACGCTGCTGTCCATCAGCTGGCTTAGTTACACTGTCAGGGAGAAACTGCATAAGAAATTTGAAACTACAAAAAACTCCTGTCCTTCTAGCAGCAGTAAATACATGTTATCAGCAACCACGTCAGGCACTCCACTTAATACCATCATCATGTATCTGCAGACAGGTCAGATCAGGTCTAGAAGTAATTCAAGGTATCTTGAAGAATTCTTCATCAGGAATCAAAACCATGATAAAAGACTCAGGAGATGAGCTGACACGATGTGAGGGCAACAACCCTTATTTGAAGACTGAACTGGGACAGGAAAGAGGGCAACCTAAGTCACTGCAGAGTGAAAGTAAGTTTACCACTGTAGTTTTCTTCTGTAAGGTACTAAGTAGAAATTTCTTTAGATATTCAGATTCCACAATTTCACCAGTTTTCACATGGGCAAAAAGAGTCATAAAGTCATATCTCACATGACAATGCATTAGATTTTAGATCTCAGGTAAGTAAAGGCATTTTTCCTCCCTCTTTGAGTTTTGTTTTGTTGTTTGTTTTTTTGGTTGGTGTTTTTTTCTTTTAATCTGGCAGCACAATTTATAAAGATTTTGTGCAACCAAAAAAATTTCATGAACATTCTGGAACAGCTGGTTTTGCTTCATTCTGTGATTCTTATTACATGCAAAGAATGTAATGATATATTCTGAATGAGTGAAAGCTTTTTGACTCAAGGCGCTAAAGTATCAGTGAGTTAAAAAAGGAAATATATATGAGACAACAAACCATTAGTGAAACTTGTCTAACTGTCTGCATTTACTTGACTGGAATACACAGTCACTGCCAGTTTTTGCAGACTGCTCTGCCAAAGGAACACTTAATACCTACAATAACAAAGCAAGGCAGGTGCACCTTTGTTCTTAAAATATTTTATCAAACTCTCCCAGTACATCACCCAGAGTTCTACATGCAGCTCTGGAGCTAAAGAGCACAAGAAGGACATGGACCTGTTACAGTGGACTCAGAGGAGGACCATGACAATGATCAGGCAATGGAACACCTTTCCTATGAGGATAGGCTGAGAGAGTTGGAGTTTTTCAGCCTGAAGAAGACGGAGATCTTATTGTGGCCTTCTGATATATAAGGTGGGCTTATAAGAAAGATGCAGAGGATTTTTGCTAGAGTCTGTAGTGACAGAACAAGGGGTAATGGTTTTAAATTTAATAGGTCAGATTTAGATTAGACATAAAGAAAATTTGTTTTCACAATGAGGTTTACCCAGAGAAATCATGGATGCCTCATCATCAGTGTTCACTGTCAGGTTGGATGGGACTTTGAGCAACATGGTCCAGTGGAAGTTGTTCCTGCCAATGGCAGGAGTGTTGCAACTAGATGGTTTTGAAGGTCCTTTCCAACCCAAATCATTCTGTGATTCTACAATGCTGAATATTGTAGTAAATATAATGCCAGATCATGAAAATATAGTTGCAGACCCTATTTTGAAAAGCATGCTTAGATATGGGAGTAAGGCTCTTTCATTTTTCAAAAGAAAAGAAAAAAAAATCTTAGCCTATGGTCAATCTAAAAAATTTTGTTCAACCAAAAATAAAATATCATGTAATAACTTTCAGGCCTTTTAACTTCTTTTTGTTTGACTTTGAAGCTCCTTCAAGGGAAAATAAAAACATTTTCCCTCCCAGTAGTTTAAACACTGGTGATCACCAGGATCAGTGAATGAAGAAGACCTTCTAGTTTATTTTATGATCTGAGATCATAGCCAAATTCCCATTCCCCACAAAACACATGCACACATACATTTCTCTGAACATGACTCACCTGGTTATATGGAGGTCTATGCTTTTCCTTTTTGAGGTAACAATGTCCGTGCTAGCACAATCTTAATTACACAGTCACTTCCACTGCAATAGGCCCTCCAACTCCAAATCCTGCCCTTCCCCAATAAAAGTTACTTAGAACCTCTGCTTTCTACTTAACCTTGCTCTCTTTCTCGTGCACGTGTTTGTGTGTGGGGAGACAATTGTAAATCATATATTTAAGCAGCGACAGCACATTTTATACATAAGCTACAGTGAGGGCTTAACTATGGCCTTGAACAAATTTTGCAGTGAATCTCTGAATTTTTGTAAATCAAAAAGCTAGAAAAATGAGGACAAGCTGTTCCAGGTATAGTGGACCCCTCCACTGTTGCCTTGGCCAGCTTCACTGAGTTCTTACAGAGGTTTCTATGTGTAAGTGGGATGGGTTCCCATAGCACTCAAAAGGTTTCTCTCACTCTGAAAGCACTCCCTGTGCATCTCCCTATTCCAAGTGGGAAAACAACCCTTGACTTTTTACAGTCTTCTAGATCTGAACTGCCAGTCAGTCAGCCTTGCACTGGATGATCTCATCACTAGGCAACCATCCATGACGGCCACTTCTCCTTGAGGATGTTCACTTATTGTTTAAACTTATTTCATTTCCTTGGAAGAGCTGACCGTTGTTTCACCTGAAAACTCTCTTTTTGCTAGCCTCCTGATGGTGGTCTTTAGAATTTTTTTTCTGGTGTGGAAGAAAGAAAAAGACAGAAACCTGACTGCACAGTCAGATTAAAATTTTCCATTTGAATAAATGTCCTGTAATCTGAACAATGTACATAGCTGAATAATCCTATTGATTACAGTTAAGGCATGCAGCACGACCATATTGCCACTGTAAGTGTAGACCAATAACAGAGAAAATATTTTTTATGCCACCCTAAGCACTGTAAAAGCTATCCTCACACCTTACCTAACTTCCACCATGGAGAATAATTGTGCCCCTCGGGCAAAAGGCTCCCATTTACCATGTCAGTGGAATGAAAGAACCCCAGGGTGCTGGTGAAGGTCATGGGAAAACTGCCCTTCTGCCGGGAGCTCTCCAACTAGCACCAAACAGGCCAGCTATGCAATGCTTGACTCTCCAATACTATGAAAAGCCAAATAATGCAAAATTCCAGACTCGTGCAGTGGCCAAACCACCCCAACACTGAGCTGTAGCTGCGCCCTTGGGGACCACAGCTGCTCCATGTGCCCTGTGTGGTCCCATGGGAGGTGGAGACAAGAAGGCTGCACAAGGCCTCACTGGACAGAGAAGAGAAAGAGCCTTGAAGAAAACCCAACTATTAGATTTGCAGTAGTCTGGGTGGCCCACTTCTGCTTGCTGAGTAAGTTTATAATTGACAAGGTTCAACTCTGTCTAGAAAAGCTGCCTATATGTTGTTACCATATTTCATTTGTCCTGAAATAACTTGCCTAACAAGGCTGCTTTATCTTCAGTTTGCTTCTGGGATAGCAAACCAATATACATCAAATTAAAACAAAACCAAACAAACAAAAACAAAACAAAACCCAAGCAAACAAAAGACAAAAGCCACAAGAAATAGCCACACAACCTCTTTTCCGTACTTCTGTTCTTTACATTACTGTTCTACAAAGATCACCTGGAAAACAGATAAATCAGCAGTACTTCTGGCAAACAGAAAATAAGCACCTATGCATCTGGATGAGTCTTTCCTTTTGCAGAGTCATTTCTACCACCCTAATGAAATTATAATCAGTGTCCTTTCTTCCAAGATAGAGTAATTAAGAATCAATTACATTTTACACTGAAACACTGACTCCTCGGTAACTATTATGTAATTGGGAAGCAACTATATTGTCATTTTTATATAGTTACACTGAATTACACAATCATTTAAATGGAGTTATACTGAGAAATTGCATGTAAAGGCATTCATATTAAGTTCTGCAACTTAAGGACTCAATGTGAAACAACTGCCCACTTGGAACAGGCTCTGAATCCAATATGTACAACCCTGTGACTATGAAGGGGAAAAAAGGGTTCCTTAATAAGTCAGAAGTGTTATCTTTAGTATCTTTTAATGCAAAGTGGTTACATGCTAGTGAATTACTTCAATTACTCTATTATATTGCTGAGCTAAAGAAAAGGAGCAATTGATAAAAATGTGGTGAAAACTTCATAATATGCAGAAATTAAGAAAAGGGCTCAAAAAGCTATTACTGAGTGTGTTCAGCTGGTACCTTCAAAATTCAAAAGATACTTAGCATTAAATGGGAGAACTAATTTAGCTCACAGTGCGCTTTGGGGATTTGAGTAACTTCATATTTGTAGATCTATAATGCTGTGAAGTTAAAGTTGAGCAAGGGTTTTAATTTTTGCTTGTGGCACAATGAGATATAAAACACACCTACAGTGAAGCAATAATATGAAGTTTTTATTTTTGACTGATCCAAAACAAGAACCTTAGGGCTTGAAAGAATTGAAAGTGTGGTGCAAAAATAAACACTTCAAAGGAGAACTCCACCTGAATACAGCAGAAGGAGGTGTGTGAGTCAGGAGAAGGGGTTGGCTTGAATTCATGAAAGAAGCTGACAGGGACAATTTCTCGCCCTTCAGGGAACTGATAACTCTGATAAAGTTTGAAAATCTGAGGCTTATAAATAGAAACTAACCTGAGCAAGGCTAGGATGTGCAGTAATTAGAAAGGATTCTAAAATATTTGTCAGTACTCCATCAACCTGGCTATGGAGTTAGGTGTACCTAACAGAGGGTTACAGAAAACAAAGCACCATCATTTTGAGTAGCAGTAACTGCTTTTTTTCCCTCAATAGAGACCTCTCCCATTTAAAAAGTAAGCACAAAGTTTAAAAAGTAAATATAGGAAAACTGGTGAAAAAAATGAAAAGTTTAAATGTTCACATTCACACATAACATTGCTTTTTCTGTTGAGAGTATAGAGGTATTCATATAACTCATCTTTCTAGCACTGTCTGGGAAAGGTTAGATGCAGATGTAAATATTGAACAATATTCTTCATTAGGCACCGTACATCAGTCACTCTCATCTTCACAGGAAAGCACATTTTTAAGTAACAAGAAGATAAATTTCACTGACGTTAATCTAAAATCCTCCATGTCATTTCATTGCATCTGTTTTCAAGTTGGTCCCTTCCAAGGTTTTCTTTATTTTTTATTGGAAAGTAAACACTATCCTTTGCTTTATTGAGATCATTACTTTGCACCTGAATCAGATAATGTTGAGGCAAGAGATCAGCTTCTTTCTCATCTAAGAACAATGTCTTCTACCCTGCAGGCTCCAGAAAACCTTAATTCAGCTTGTCCAAAATAAAATCAGGCTTTACTGGAAAATTCCTTAATTAGCAGGGAAAGTTGGAAAATAGGTGATATTTACAAAGAGACTCCTTTAGTTGGACATTATGAAAAGGACTGATAGAGGAGAATAAAGATTTAGAGTTTAGGAATATTACCAACAATGCTCAGAACTGAATTTTTTCTCTTATTTTTAAGGTTGTCTCTGAGAACATGCATCAAGTCCTGCATAATTTGAGGAAACTGCCCTGCAATATGCCTTATAAATACCATTGATTCTCTGCTTTCTCTACTGCCTGTCCATCTCATAAAGAAGGTGACAGCTGATTCATAATGTTACCTTATCAAAGCATTTTGTTTTGCTTCATGGTACTGGCCTGTTTCAGCCTTGCATAATCTAGATAAATGCAAAGATATTTCCCAAGTAATATTTTACAAAACTGCACACAAAATCATTATTATCTTCAACTAATTCAGCTTCATTATCAGCTTGCGAAAGTATATTCTGTCTGAATATACTTATAAGAAGAAAACCTTGGAAGCTGAATGTCCAGTGATACAGTACTTTAATACAAAACAACATCACAAGTTTCCCAGTGAAGTACACACTAGGATTCATATCTGATGAGATACCCATCATAAATATTAAGGTTTCTGAGAGATTTCTTAATGGGTTCCATACCTATTGTTAGAAATGGTTTTGAAATTTCTTAAGGATAAGATGGGACCAGTAAATGCACAGATAAATTCAGGACTAAATAGCCTGCTCTGAGCTGATTTATGGACTTTCAAAAGGTACCTTTTCTCTACCCCTCCCATGGGAATACAATACAGCCAACTGCCACTAAAATTCCTATCAAGCACCACTACTGGCTGTACTTCTGCAGTAATGGAAATACTTGTCATTTTCATTCTAACAAACTTTAAAACCACAGTTATTTAAACACTGTTTAAATCTTCGCAAACCAGTATTTTTGCCAGTCTCCATTATTTCCATTTTACAGGTGGGTAAATTGAAGGACAGAGAAGCTATGACTCCTCTAAAACTGAGTCATATTCACTTTCATCCCTTAGCTTCATCTGACAAAATGTGCTCTGTCCCTTATGTCCCAGAGCAAATCAAAGCAGCTTTTTCATTAAGTTTCAGACATGTCTCATCCACACTGTTGTCTGCTGGTCATGGAAAACATAATGAAGTAAACTAAGTTTTCACATGCACCAAAGTGACCTCAAAATTTCTCTTTTCTTTCTGTACTCATGGAAAGTGTATTGTCAAGAAGATTATATCAAATTTTAAAAATTACCCAAGAGAGTTTCTTTTACATAATAAGGCTCTGGAATGGAAATTTGCAATAGAAAATTTCTGACAGGCTCTTAGCTAAAGGCACTAGCAAAATTCTCTGGTCTGTGCATTCTGACTAATTCATCGATACATTTTACATTCACTTATGCTGTGTACCCTCAGTTGATCTCATTGGCACTTGAAATTCTGGCTAAGAAATAACACAGAAAGCAGTCAGGCATTTTACCCCAGTCCAAACCATATGACAGTGTCAGCCTCCACATTTATCATTGGGTTTCTATGAGACATCTAATGCAGTGTCCAGCTTAACATTCTGGTTAAAATGGAGTAATTAAGATTGATATAAGGGGTGCAAAATCTTCTGTCTTCTTGCAGACATTAATTAAACAGAAAGTGGTTATACGTTTGATCTCGTTCATCCAATCACTACAATACCCCTGTAAACAGTATTTCAACTAAATATGCCTGTGCCTAGTAAAATGTGGGTTTATATCCTCACTGTGTTTTGGCTAACTGTAAAGAATTTATTACACTGGCAATCTGGACCTAAGTCTATTGAAAACCTATCCACGCTTTCTGTTCCATGAAAATATGTTTAAAATTATTCCAGCGATGTTTCCTTCCTGCGATATTAGTCGGCCCAAGCCTCTATATTAGCTTCCCTGAGTGATGAAAAACGAGGTCTAAGCCCTTGGTAACCCACAAATCACTTCATGTCATTTGTGGCTAAATGAATGCATTAGCTAGTGAAGTTGTTCCCAGTTGACTCAGTGGAGATGTCACAAAACAGCACGATCTTCAAAGATAATTTTAGCAGCCTTGCTATGTCTGTATGGCATCACTACTCAAGGTCACCACCAGCATTAGTTAAGTAGTTATGAATTTACCCATCATCATGAGCAACTTTTGCAAGATTGCAGCTAATTTAAACAGGGCTTATGTATAATTTAAACAGGGCTAACTGAGCTGCAGTGATGACAGCAGTTGCAGCATAGACTGACTCATCATCATTAATCCTGGAGCTTTAACATGCAGAATAGCTTTGACTGCAGTTTTGTACCGTGTAGAGCTAATACAGATGTATGAAATAGGGTGGTACCTTGGGCCTGCTCCCCTGCCTCCTTATTTGTGTTCCTATTCATCGCCAATAAATCTCTAAAATACAAGTTCCTTAATGTAAGGTTGCACAATAAATAGCTCATCTGTAGAAGTGGAAAGGAGCAGAGGCACAATAGGAGATGTGGAACCCATATATCAACCTGCCTTAGCACCATGCAGGCCCATCACAGGAGAGCATCAACCCATACAATGAGGCACACTGGCAAGTGTGTTGTGGAAACCTCAGCAGGAGAGTCAGAGGAGTGAACCTCTGCCCAAGCAACCCCAGGGGTGTCCCAGCACCATGGGTCTATGGGAGTGGCTGTCTGGGGCAGCTCACGATCTGAGGGGTATGGGGTACATTGTGGGACACAGGAAAGACCATATGGGGATTGCACTTTTTACAGAACAAGTGCAGGAAATGAGGGATAAGGGGATAAAAGGGGACAGTTACTTATTAGTGGGGTGCCGGTCATCATATTTGTTTTTCCATGCCCTGCACCTGATCAACACAGTCAGACCTGTCTTCTTCATAAACTTTATCTTCTTGGGTGAAGCAAATCCCTCATCTATGTAACATGTATGTGCATGGAGGGCTAAGCGCCAGGAGCTGGACAAGGACCCTGTGGCTGGGTTGCCAGCAACTAAAGTCCGGTGTGTGACTGCTAGTGAAGACCAAGCTAGACTAGCCAGCAAGTAGGATACATGTGTTTATAAGCACAGCTTCTGGAGAGCTCCATGTGTTAAATTTGCATGGATTTCCCACTAACAGCACTTCATCTTCATCAGCCAGAGTGGGGAACAGGAGGAGAGTTAGGAGAGTTCATTTCTCTGTGGTTTCTGCGTGCTTCTGCCCGTGTTCATCTGTGTGGCCTGCTGTGTGTATGGGTATTTTACACTTGTCTTTGCACCTAAACCTGTCGGGATTACATGCTCAGACTCACTGCTGGTTGGATCTGGAGCACTAACCTGTGGCTGCCTTGCCTCTACCAGAGAATTGCTGTATTTGGCAACTCCCTAAAACTGTATCCTCTCATGAAGTTTTATACCATCTATTGCAGCTCTGGAATGCACTATCTACAAAATATGTGTGTTAATTAGCAACCTAGGCCTCCTTTCCACACCAAACATGCAGGCAGCAGTGCAATGCCATGGAACTCCCACCAAACATCTTTTCCCACAAGTCTGCAGACACTACCAGGCAGATTACCACTAGGAGAGCTACTTTCCCCCCTGTTTCTGAAAATATTCCCCCTGTGAAGTACAGTAAACAATGCAGACACAAACCAAAAAAAAAAGAGAGGGAGAGACATAGCCCTAAACAAAATTCTTTTGAAGTTGATGGGACCCCAACTCATTACACTTTATAAAAAAGGTTTAAGTCTCTCTTGCAGGTGAGTCTTTTGGTCTCCTTTTTGATTTTATTTTGAAGTGCCTTGTGGATACCTGATAATAAGGCACTCTATGAGTTGTGTTACCTTGTTCTGCATTGCAATGTATTATTAACACAAAATACCAAATGAATAATGGAAACACAATCTGGAAAATCACATTTTCCTCTTCTATTGCCTCTTTTTGCCTGATCTAAGCAACTTATTAATTACCTTCCTTTTGATGGTAATGGATTTTAGTTTGTGTAATTCAAAAGAATGCATATAGTATCTATCGATACCAATTGCCAATAACAATAGCATTATCTTTCTTTAAAGCAGGGATCTGAGGTACAGTGCTCCTTGCTGGATTTCATGGGAGCTTAAGTATTTTGCAAAAAAAATTAAAGTAATTTTCTAAAATTAAAAAAAAAAAAAACCTGTAAATTATAAATTTTCATCCTAGTTTTGAGTAGGAAAAACAGCACAATTCTCCTACAGATGCAATTTTCTAAAGATGCAAGTCTAGGAAAGCCTTCTATAGCAGCATTTGATGCTAGAAACAGTGTGCCAAGCAGTTAGTGAAAAACATACCATGAGAACAGAATTTTAGATGCTGTCCCCAAAGAACATTAAAGTTAGTCTCCATTTCGATGCTAAAATTCTTTCATATTTTGCCTTCTCCATCACACTGTGTTACTTGAGACCAATTTCTAGCTTCAGGCTTTCAGGTTGCATAGAAACTGGATGGGCTATTTTGTTATTAAGAACTTAAATGCTTTTACTGGAACCGGGATTTCATCCAGGATATTTCATGTGTAATGTAATTAAAGAAGTAGTCTGAAAAACAATTATACAGCGAATATATGCAAAAATATTCTCATAAATGCTATTCTCACAAACATTTAAAATAATATGGCCACAAACTCACCAGAGAGCTCCAAATTTTCTTGTCCAGCTTCGTAACAAGGTTAAGTAATACTGGTCCCTGAAATACAACCCTCCTAACTCAGCATTCCCATTTTCAAACATAACACAAAGCACTTTAGCAACAAAAAACATCCTGAGCCTGTGTTTGACCAAGGGAAGACAAGATCAAACAGTTTTATACATGCCTGGCTTGAAAGAGGGCATGTCTGAGATGGATGAGATACCAGGCAATTGCTCTTCACACTAGGCAAATGTAAATAACTACTTAAATTAAAATAGAAAGACTACTACTGCTATGCTTAAAAAGAGATGGACAGACATGAAAAGAATAATGCCACCTACAGATAGCTAATTAATTCATCTTCATGGGATTCCCCTGCAAATACAAAGTTGCAAGACATTATAAATGGGATACAATCTTCATGTAAGATACTCTGGGTGATACTTTTTCTACCTGGGTATAGCATGTGCCAATTTCTGCCTGAGCTTAAAGTCAGAAACTTATTTTACCCACTCTTCCAGGATTTTCTCTGACTTGCGAACTTGAAACTTAACCAGAATATCAAGTTGTAACATGCTCCCAAGACACTAATTTTCTTTCCATTTTTCATTCTGATTCCCCCCTAATATTAGACACACTGATATTCCTTGCATTTGGATAGATAAAATTATCTACCATTCAGAAATAAAGGAAAATTCACTACTGAATTTTCTTGAGTCCAAGGGTACAACCATAAATGACTGGTTTTTTGTGTTCCCATTAAGAGGTAAATGAGTAGACAACCCAGCTAACTGGTTGAAATATGAGAGTGAAACTCTCTGCTGTGAAAAAAACATACTATCTCCAGCCATACAAAGTGTGGTCTGTAGAAATAGGGAAATGACGCCTTCAGATCATTACAAATTCTCAACAGAGACTAGATATAATCAAAAACATCTGAGCAGCAATACTGGACGGAGGGGGCAGATTCAGCTTTCAGGGGACTTGGCAGACATGAAATTATGACTAATGTTTGTACAAAGAGAGCTTTTTTCTTCCTCTATCTCTTGCCCACCTCATCTTAAACAGGAGTTTGATTCTTGAAAGTCTCAACTCTACTAGGAAAAGGAAAATGCAGTGAGTCCACAAGTACTAAAGAGTCTTTCTTTTCCTGAATATTTCCAAAATACAATTTCTGAGGAGAGAAAAAATAGCTTGAAGCTTTAAAGACAGATCAGGCAAATCTTCAGATGTCTTCCTAGGTGGGAAAGCTGACTAAAGTTTGTGTGCCATTTGTCATGGTCTATTTAGCCAACGCACAACCTTTGTAAGACACTCCCTACTCAACTGTTTCACTTTAGTTAAGATCACATCTGTAATAACAAGCTAGAGAAATTACCACCTACTTCCTTTGACTTGAACACATTAGGATTGTAACACTTTATTTCTGAACAAGAAAGGGTAAAGTCATCAACTCATTTTCATTACACACCAGTAGTGAAATGAGACCACATTTTGAAAATAGCTGCACTGCTGCAACCTGTAATTAGTTTAGTTATGAATTTGCAAATACATTAGTAAAATCAGGGGGCTTTTTAAAATTTTAACCCAACACTAAAAACCCAGTAGCTAAAAACACTGCCAGAGTAGAGATCATACAAAGTTTATGCAGTAAATACTACCTTTATTGATTTGCTTACAGCAGTAATGGTGCTTGGAAACTTCCCAATTCAGATGCTGTCTGTGGCAGTAATATCATTTCCTATTAACCAAACATTTTTAAAATATTTTAAAGTGGCTTAAAACTACTACACAGCAACAAAAATACAGCAGAGATATCTCCAAGATACATTTGAAAAATACTTCTTAGCATTTTGTAATTGCAAGAATTTCTCAAAGTCAGAAAGGAGAGTTAGTTGTCCAGTTCCTATTAAAAGCTTACAGACTTCAGGTGTCTTTTTCCTTTGAAAGGTTCTTTTAAGTAATCTTGACATCATTATCCCAGTAATGACAGTTTTAAGTGTAGACTGTGCATGAAATCTAATTCTACATTCTTTCTTCTAGTGCTTGGCTTGCTACATGTTTTGTCATAGGGTTTTTGGTTAAATTCCCTTTAGAGCACAATTAACACACTTTCTCTTAACTCAGTGTTTCTGAAGAAAATGGAATAAGGTAACATAAAACTACTTTCTGTCATCATGTATCACACTAATTGTTCTAAAACTTCTGGACTTAGGGACTGGGCAAGCATAGGAAAGGGTTTCCTTTTTTCTTCTGGAATTTCCTGCTCCAGGCTGAGAAACTGAGGATAAAATGTAGACTCATGCATATGTGATTGGGTTTTGTCTTAGTTGTGGTTCAAAAAGAAGGCAACAACTTGCAGCTGTCTTCCATATATTCATTAATATATATTCCTATGTTCAATGGCATTATTCACATATATAAAGTTGATTATTTGCTTAAGCACTCCACTGATTTAGAATCTGTATTTGCATAGTCTTTCCGTGCTACTAAAGGGATAATGTTCAACTCCAAGACATGATACAGAATTGAAATCTCCAGTATAAAATTTAGGAAAAGGACCTCGTACAATCTTCCAATTTTATATATTTCAATAACTGAGGCTTTATTTCATCATGTTCCATGACAGAATCCTTTTTCTATGTTCTATTGAAAAAATCTAGCTAAAATATAAACCCATTACTTGAAATATGGAAAAAACTATATTTGGCAAATTTATTTGTTGTGTAACTTGGAGAGCAAGATAAATTTGCATTGAATTCTGGTTCAAAGGAGTCAGCATGTTTATCTAGAGCCAATAGAACTTTCTTTTATCATTATTTTACCTTTTATCTCCAAATTCAATGGCATTCTATGTCATTTTGAGAATTAGGTAGGTCTTTTATAACAAATCAAGACAGTATCTTTCATGATATGATGAGGTTTTGTTTTCATGGACTTCTCAAAAGACACTTTTCTCACTTTAGAAGTGGAAATTGACAAAAATATCTTTCCAGTTTGGAATTTTATGATGTTAAGATTATTTTTTAGAAGAAAGCACTATCTCATTATAGCAACAACTGACAAAGGCAGATGGGAAAAGTTCTTCAGAATTCACCCCCTTCTAATTTATTTATTAAAATTTAAATTAAAAAACAACAACAAACCAAGCAAACAGAAAAAAAAATACTGCTTTAGAAGCTTCATTATAAAATTAAATTTCACCAGTACTAAAATAATAATTCCAATGGAAACTTGGGCAACCAGGTATGACAAAATTTATTCAATTTCTTCTTTGTCATGGGTTGGGTATCACTACCCTTCTCCCTAGCTCAGTCAAACTAGCAATGCTTTGATTCTGTTCTAAAAGGAACAGCTTTTGAACCTGCATGTAGATTCCTATACTCTAACTCCTCCAAGAGCTGCAGAAATTCAATCCAAGATATGATCCCTGATGCAGTGCCAGCTTTTGCAAACCCTTAAATACGTACATATATTTACTTAGGTGAGAAAAAACCGTGCACGTGCTTCAGTGTTTGCCACATGAAATATTAGTTTGCATAATTCCCATTATGAAATGCAGTACCTTTACTGATTAAATACGTTAGGTGATTACCTCAAAAGGATGATAATTCTAATAATGCAGTGTAGTACTACTTAACTTTTTAAAAATGAGTTCATCACTGGGACATGACCCAAGAGTAGACAGAAAATGAGCTATTCACAACCAAAAGGAAAGAGAATATTAACAGAGAAAAACAGGAGAATGAGGAGTACTATGCAGAGAGATTAATTTCAACATTTACTGAGCAATGCTTTTATAAAAGATTATTACCTACATTATTTTAATTCTCACAAGGTCAAACTAATTCATAAAATGAGTTCTTCTTAGGCATTCACAAAAATACCCAGGGTAGTTTTAAATCAACCAACCATTTTCTCCCAAATTTTAAAAGTTTTTCAGAATGAGAGTTTAATTCTTCAATTAATATTCACAAGTTATTTTTAGTCCTATTTCAATATACATTTATCAAGATATATAATAAACCTTAGGAAATGAAAAGCTGGTTTTAAAACACTTGAGAAAGAAATGCTAACTTTTTTCAGTTCTTTTCCACTGAGAAAAAGAGTCATCTTTGAATACATCTGCTTTCATTCACAGTGTTGGTACTGAGATGATTTTTGGTTTCAGAAGCAGACGACTAAACAGAGGGGGTGAAAATTAGGACAATATATGTTGAAATTCACAAGAAAATAAAGATTTTTAATATATGTCAAACAGCTGTCAGTTTCAGCCAATTTTTTGTTGTTTGTGCTTTGTTTCATTTGTTTGTTTTTATGAGGAACATATATCTTTCAAGACAGTAGTTCCCTATTTTTCATTCTCTCTCTTTGAAACCATTTTTATTTGCCTTCTTTCTCTGACTCATTTGTAGTTTTTTTATTAGGTAAAATGTCAGAAAAGATTGATCCTTGTTTATCCTTGTAAGAGAGGATGTCACAGCTTGCTTTGTCTTTGGCTACTTGTTTATATAAGGAGAAAAGAATATTAAGTAGTAAATTAGAAACCTATTATTGTATTGAGAATCTTAACCAAAGTGGACCAAAATATTTTCATTGACACAGTGAGTTGTGTCATTGATTAGAAGAAAATATCCAGTACACTTCTGCTATGCAGTTAGAGGACTCATTGAAAGTTTGAAGGTTGTAAGTGCTTCTGGATCTCTGTTACCTCAGCAGTGCTTCCAGTTCAGTTTTAGCCCTCCCAGCACCAGGCCATTTTATGCAAACCTACATCCCTGTAAGCAAGTAAGTAAATAAATAAAATAGCTCAACCTCTTTCCCTGTTTCCAGGCTTTGCCTTCCTGACTTCCCCTGACCTCTCTGCTGAAGTTCCTCTCACATCTGGAGAAGTCTCCTTTCTGTATACACAAGCTGAGCTTGATATGTCTCTCCATAACCAGCTTGGTGTGCAGAGAAGCCTGAATACTGTATCATTTTCCCCATTTACACTCAAAGCTTAGGATGCTCTCTTGCAGGTTTGCAGGGAATAGGCTTGGGGGAAGGCTATCAAGCAACAAAGAATATAAAACAATTCTAGCCTGTCTCCTACAGATATTATATTGACCTAGCTTTGGTTTATGTTGTATAGAGACTTTTTCAAGAGTGTGTTGGAAATACAGATATGAAAAGATTTATTTCTTACTGTTTCAGTAAACCTCAGCAGGTGCAAAATGTACTTGGGTAGCATTTGAAACACATATGTTTGGTTTTATTATTCTCAGAAATTGTATGCACAATCATAAGAGTACATATCACTTTTTAAGTGTAGTTTTAGATGTTCTAAAATTAGTGCATTTGAAATGCTTTAGTGGAATCCACCAAATTAAAATAAAGTGTTGTGAAACTTCTAAAGCCAATGAAGACTAGATTTGGAGGTGGCTTACTGGTTCAAGTTGTTCTCAAACTGGACAAGGAGAAAATGTGCTCAGATCTCTGCTGATAGGAGGACATGTCCACACTGCTGGGATGTAAGGAAGAGCAATATTCCCCCCCAGCCACTGATTCTTTGTTCAATGACAAGCTGTCTAAAAGAGGCTTATTCTGGTATTCAGGATGCAAACAGAGGATGACCTAAGATCTCCAGCGCTTCTCTACATCCATCTACATGCTTCAGCAACTATGAACAGCATCAATGCAGAAAAGAGAAATAACAACCACGAGGAGGATCATGGCAATATACACCTGTCACTCTATTGTTAAGTCAAAGCTAGGTAAGGGATGAATTTGGACTGTATGCTTACAGTCATGAAAATAGTCTTCAATCACAAACTGGATCTTTTCCCATTTTGTTTACCACACTGAGGAGTCATTCTGAGGAGTAAACACATAGTTCATATAAAACCAACAATTCAAAGCACTTATAGGCCACCAAAATGCTCTTAAGGCACCAAATGTGGTGTATGAGTACAGAACGCTATTTTGACAAAGAGGAAAAGGGTTCCTAAGTACTAGAAGCATTCATTTGATACTCAAATTTCCAAGTTCTGCTGTGACTGAATTACAGAAGACGCATGAATGAACACCTATATTCAGTCAGTGACTTGATAGACTGCTCTTCAGAGATTTCAAGTTCCTCATTTATCCCTTTTTCCTATTCTTGTGAGGGTAACCTGACTCTGAAGTGAAGTTCTAAAAGAAAGTCAGTGTTGACCCTGTCATGTGGTGGTATCAGGCCACCTTCTCTAAATGGTCCCTTATACAACAGAATGTCTCCTTATCACAGTGCTCTCTCACCCACAAATAACAGAGAGGAAAGCAAATTGCCATCTTTTCTGAAGGTGAGAAAAGAAAGGAAACACTACTGACTTTATGAAGTCTGATAATGACCTTCTATAGCAACCTTGACTATTAACATAGAGAGTGCCTTGGTACTAGAGTGCAAGCAGTCAAGTCCCCAAGCCTGTCTGATTTTGATGTGAATGCTCTGGTAGCTCTGACAGCTGAATGCCTTTCATTACAATTAATACTGGAAATATTTGGGTGACTAAACGCAGCTTAGCGCTGTGATATTCAGCAATCCTCAGCAAATGATTTGCCCGTCACAGGATACCCAGCTGAGATGGAGCTGCAGGTTGACTGAAGGTTTTATCATCTTCGTCGATCTCTAAAAGCCTCCCAGACTTTTCTGTCTGTCAAGGAGATTCAGACCTAATTGTGCAATGACTGCTATTGGTGGGGGGATATTTGCTGTTGACCAATACAGGACTGCCCCGACAACCTTATACGAAAGAAAAGGCTTATGCTGTGTGGTATAAGGTTGCCCACAGTCCTGCATGCAGCAGCTTCAAAAATAACTTAACAGTGATTACTCCCTTTTTTAATTACTATAAATGACAGTGCCATGTTGATGAACATAGTGAAGCACCAGATGTATAGGGAAAAGTAGTGATACAATTTAAATTCTGGTTTGATAAGTCCTTATAAAACTCAGTGGGATATTATTTTTTCTTTCATTCCCAAAGCTTCCTATTTGCAAAATGTAAAAAAGCCCAAATAGAAACCAAAGAATTAGAAATAGCACAAAACATCACTGTCCATATTCTGTCAAATCCAGAGCACTTCTAACTCATCAGACCTGAAAGTGAGGGAATGAAATGCACTCTTAACTCTTTGAAAAAAACAAAAACAAAAACAATAACAACAAAAAAATTAACACAACTCAACAGTACCTGGACGAGCCAGGAAACTTTTACTAAAAATCAGTCATCTGTGGTCGTCTGTGTTATTGACCTCTTCCCAGAAGAAGGGTGGAGTCTGATAATTTCTCTTTGAGACAGAAATAATGCCTACAATCAATTGCTGACAGAAACACAAGGCTCCTCTTAGAAGGAATTATAGACATTTTAAGGTATAAATTGTCTAGCTACCCAAGTGCTTCGATTTCCTTGTCCACCTGTATTGAATAAAACCTCATAAGAAACATTTTGGGCCACCAAAAGCACTT
The DNA here is from genome assembly GCF_003031625.1 of Empidonax traillii. Taxonomy (NCBI): domain Eukaryota; kingdom Metazoa; phylum Chordata; class Aves; order Passeriformes; family Tyrannidae; genus Empidonax; species Empidonax traillii. The sequence goes on along the minus strand of NW_020955666.1, from coordinate 555,418 downwards.
GTGTATTCAGCTACATTATCCTGCAAGGTCTCAGTTTGCAAGAAGCTGTTTGTTCAGTGGTAGCAAAGATGACCTGCACATACACTGGTCTGGGGAGCCAGTTAGCCTGAGGAATTTGCAGAAAGCAAGCTCAGGTTGAGATTTGGAGGAGCAGAAGCTCTCTAGTGGCTTGGCCCAAAGCTGAGCCCCACAGCTGTTCTCCCTGTGCTCTGGGTACCCCTCCTGTACCAGCCCACTGCTAATGGCACCGATCCAAGAGTGGGAATGCTTGCACGGTGCTTCTCCTTTACAAATGTTTGAATAGGTATGACATGGCAGTTAAATTCTGGAAGAGCAAAGTTTTACTGGACATATATACCTGCCCTTCATATTTTGCAGCTGCCCAGCATTCCTGTGAATCAACAGTAAAATACTTCCTGCACATGAGCAACCTCATAGCGAACGTACCCTGTGTACATGAGGCATGCATGCACTCTCTCTAGAAAACAATTCAGATAGTTTTTTAAAAGGTTCTGACAGTAGGCTGCTTTTTCTTTTTTCACACTTAACTAGCTAAATAAATCACTATTTTTTCAGTTACTGAGTGTACACTTGAAAATTAAGGCTGTGAGATGTTTAAGTGCAGGTCTCGTGACCAGGCACTCTCTAAACACCAACCATTCATGCTGTACCCATGTGTAAGGTGATTTCTTTTTTCTTTATCTAGCTCCACAGTAAGCCACAGACTTCTAAATTTTGCTCTAATTATCTTACAACATCAGGCAAATTATTTTATTCTGGAAGTCAATAAGTTAGCTGGGCTCTGAGACTGTACTAATTGTGATCTCTTAATGTAGCAAATGAGGGCTAAGTCCTCGTAATTAATATTGTACATTGGCATGCAGTAAACACTGTAAGCAAAATAAAGAGCTATAAATAAGACCATATGAATGGTCCATTCTTTTATGGCATTTGCAGTGTGATGTAGGACTCTGCTTTGCAAGGGACTGTGCATAGATGTATACATATAGATACGTGCAGTGTGTGTGCATAAATATGTATAAAGATGGTTCTTCCTAGAAAGCACTAAAGACTTTAAAGACTTCATTACTTCTAGTATATATATATATATGGCAAATGCTGTTCTTTGTCATTAAGATAGCTTTTTTAAGCTTTCTGAACTATTTTCTAACAGAAATTGAATAGGTTCAGCATTTTTCCTTTTCAATCAGGTTACAGTAACAGTAGCAGACAGGGACAGTGACAGAGCTGTGCTAAAAGCCTGACATCCATAGCATATGGACTTCTCAGGATTTTAATTCCTAGCAGCTCTAGCCTGGTCCTGTCAGCTGAGAAGCCATTAGCAGATGCAGCACCAATCATGCTTTTGGACTGCATCTTCCAGATCAGCTTCAGCTGAAAGGAAACAGTGCAGTGTGAGACCTCTCCACTGCGAAACAAAGCACAGCTGTGGAGATGCTGTAGAGACAGCTTCAAAAAGTGCACTTCTGATGCCAACTAAAATGGTACAATCCATGCACCCTCAATTTCCATCCTGGACAAGCACCCTGTTGCTGGTTCTAATCCATTTCTAAACTTCTGGAGCTTCACCTTAATAATTTTAATTGTGCTACTCCTTCATCTCTTGTTAAAAGGATAATCTGGAACTCCACTATTATGATTTTTAAACTTCATATTTTTATTCAATGGCATTAAATTATATACAATTTTCCTGTAACCTCTTTACCTTTAAATGGTCTTTAATATTGTTTCTCATTTAATTCACACAAACAAATAACATTCTCTTTCAGTGTTTACCTCACTAGGCCAATGTCACACCTTAGTTTCTTTTTATTCATTTTTCTAATCTCCTTCTTTATGTCTATTTAAGATTATTTTTTTTTTTTCTATATATGCGGGTGCACAGAATGGTATAGATGGTGTTCCATGCCATATGGTGTTGCCAGTGAGATATCCACTGGCACTACCAGCTCTCATGGAAATGACTTGTCAAAAGTATTTTAAACTTGCATTTGCCTTTTTAATGGCAATATGATAGGAGTAGCTCCTAATCACTCTGTGAGCAGCTAGCAGATGCAGAGCCTTCTCATCCTTAATAATCTCTGACTAAGGAGCTCCCATGATATAGGAGAAATTCTGCTTATACGTTACTGACTATTTACCCTTCACTTTCATGATTATATTTCATCAAATCTCTGTGATCACCCAGGTCACCTGGTTCTTTCTCAAAAATATCCAGTTTCCTCTCTGTACTGATGGTGACTTTCAGACTGTCACCAGCAAACTTCTCACACTACCATACCTCTCAAAGACACTAACATTAGTTCTAAGAAACATACTGACTAACACACCAACATTAAACCAGAACAACACCATGATAAGCCCTTGAGAAATCAGACTAGTTACTCCCCTGGCGGCTTCCCTGGCCCCTACAGCAGGACTTCTTGTCATTTTAACCATTTTCTTTGTAGATGTATTCAATTTAGATTATTAGCAGTAATCTGTATCTCCTCTGTTTTAAGTAGTGTTTTCCAAGTCTTAAGTGTTGTACATAATTTAAACAGGTGAGATCTCACAGATGTTCTGAATTTCAGAAATAAAAATTACTTCCATTAGGAAAATAATGGCTGCATAACCACTTTTGTTAAATATGTCCTTCTCAACCTCTTATTTCTCCATTTTTTCCTAGTAAAATATTTAGTTATTCTATGCCATTCATTAAAATAAAGTTTTTTGAAACTAAAGACATGCCTTTTTCTTCTTTTATTGACAGAGCTTAAATTAATCTTCATATTCTTATGCAGCAATGATGAAAATTTCCACCTTTCAAACTATTGCAACTTACTCTTCAATGCAAGTATCTTGAATTACTGCCATTAAAAGAATAACTGAAATTATTGTAAGATAAAAAGAATTTGTTATGCTTTTACTGAAACAAATGAAATTTGCTCTGCATTATTATGGCAGTGTGACTTCCTAATTTTATTCCTTTATTACTGCCCAGTGTACATTTCTGCGACACAGCAAGAAACGCCTTTGTTTTCCCTGCCACAGCTGACTAAAGCTATCAAGAGACATAACAATTTTCAGCAGAGCTTTATCTTGTACTCCCATGTTCCTGCGTTGTGACACTTTTGGGAACAACTCTGACATTTTGCTCAGACTGGAATCATTTTGCTTCTTTTAAGTACTGCTGAACTGTATGGTGATTTTTTTTTCCTTCTTCATCTCAGTACAGCCATGCCAGACAGCATCTTGCTTATTACAGAGTAGCATTTCCTTTCTAGGCTACTTCCTAGGGTGATAATAGAACAGTTTTTTAAGTTAGCTGTGGAAATACTGCATGATGTTGAGAACAATTCAAATAATTGGTCAAAGATTTAGGATTTGGAATTGTATTTCAGCTTCTCCTGAGGCTATGTGAAAATAAAACTCCCTTTCACTCCAGGGATGTGACGCTGTCTGTATATGTTTACCTCAACAGACATGACTATTTTCATCAACAGCAATAACAAAGGACACAGAGTGTGACACACAGACAAATATTAGGAATTCTCTTAAGGAGAGCTTGTAGATCCTTTGTCTTCATCAGCTTTGTCTCTGTTTTGCTTTGAACTCTCCTTTTCACTTTGCAGAATAGTATCTCACACAACCAAGGACAAAACTCCCACAGATATGAACACAGCACTCCAGAAGAATCCCTTGCCTTTGAGCTTTTCAATGATCCCCTCATGTTTCTTCTCTGGCAAAACAAATTTGTGGCAGAGATGTGCTGCTGTTGTTCTTTTGCGTTACAATCTCTGAGGGAAATTAAGTTAAATACTTTTTCTAACAGATACAAACCATGAGCCAGAGCTCTATTTTTTGTTCTCAGTCTTTCACAGGGGCTTTGAATACAGTAGCAGGGTTTTAAAATGCTCTGCACTGCTACTGCTGTAGTCATAATGGTCTAAGGACATAAACAATGAAAGGTTATAGGTATAAGTAGTATATTTTCTCTGAACTGTTGCTAAGAGTTTAAAAATCACTGGAGAAGATTTTGGGCCTTTCTCAAAGGTGAAAAATACACTATAGTGACTCAATCAAAACTCTGTAATATGTGCTGAAGGATAACAGTGGGAAACACAAATGCCAGTATGACACAAAGTAAGAGCTAATTAAAGTTACTGAATATATAAACAAACTAAGAGCGGATATTTTAAAGGTCCTGAGCAAATGACAAGGAGAAAATAGAAGAATCCTTGATGGGTCAGAACGTGACTTAGCATAAAACTTATTTGACACTATAACATATAATTACATGATGTGATGAATCATTTCAAATACCATTGCCTGGAGGGTTGGATTTTTTCTTTATTCTTGATGGAAAGCAGCACTCGGCCATAATTGGAAGACGTAGAGCGGTGCAGTTTAGAAAGATCAGTGGTTGGAGCAACTAACTTTGTTTCAGTTAAGGCTCTTATTTCTCATTCTATTATTTTCACACTTCGGGGCTTTGTATTTTGCTTTGGGGCTTTTTTTCCTTAAGCCTCTTTCACGTTCATTTGTTTTCATACTTCTTCACTTGCTAGCTATGTCAGCTTTTTCTCCTGGGTGCTTATCCAGAGGGATAAGTACAAGTTATCTGCAATATTTGTGAGTACTCAGGTATCCAAAAGCACACTACCAGCAACACCTTTGTGTGAATTAACATTCTTCATTTTCACTCCTCACCCTCCCCACAGCTAAAGGTGACATATCGGATACAATTTGTTAATAATTCCAACAGAATCCAAATTACATGACTCAGATCAGTGTAATAACTTCCCAATAGGCTGCAGAACCTGCTTTCTTTTATAAGCAAATAGCACAGAGATAGAGGCATCTTATACAAGCGTAAGGAATTCTTCCCTCCTCACTGACATCTCATTTACTTCCATCTCCAGAGCTGATTCAGAGCTGGATAGTACCAAAGCTGATAAGAGATACCCAAGCTGGGCTCAGAGCGTCTTCTGAAGTTAAACACATACAGCGTTATCTGAAATCACACTGGCTTGTTAGATGAGATAATGAGATCATGAAATGATGTATCACATCAGAGGGAGAAAGGAAAATTTTGAGATTGACTACCTGCTGACAACCCCAAAGACAACAATCCCATCACAAAACAACATTACAGATAATAGTGGAAAGAGCTGCTGTGAACTATATATTGTGTACCTGGTGATCACAGCAGCCTGCCTGCTCGAATGTTCTTCTGCAAACCTTCTATGAAAGGCTGGGAAATAACTCTTCATTTTATACTTTTATAAGCATTTGTTTTATCATTATTAATGCAAAATGTAAAAAGCTGTATGTCCAGATAAGGAGAAAAGTATCTAATGAGGCTATCTGCCAGGGCAAGAGAGAGATTCCTGGCATGAAAAGAAATATTGAACAGCAACTTAAAAAACTCTCTTCTCTCTGAGTGCTGCTTAATAGACATTTTTTTATGGCAGCTCCATTCTCCAACAAATTTATTTAAAAAATATATATTTTTATTGCGAGGTTCTGCTTAGGTGATAAATAAGAAAGCTTAAAGGGATCAATAATGAATTACAAAACAGCTGTCTCGCTCTACTTAAACTGGACTGCTTTATGGCTATGCTCTTTCTCATTTTGGCTTCAATTCTACAGGGTACTTAGCCTAAATTTAAGCACCTGATTTGTGCCATTGGCTTAGGAGGTCTGATGGTTAGGCATAGGTCCTTCTGCCCAGGTGCTAAGTTGACACAACCTTGCATACTCTAGTGAAAGGAAACATCCATGCACATAGGAATATCATGGTGTACCCTATCTGAAGGACACAGAGCATTCTGGATCCAACTTAATTATTTTGATGTTGTTTTAAATGGGTTTATAGAGAGCTTAGCTAACAAGCATTTAATCCAGAGGTTAAAAAAGGCAGCAACCCTAGAGACCTGGTTGCAAAGGGCTGATTTTGGAGGTGGAAAGTCATCTTAAACCCTAGGGAGCAGACTGTAAGGGCTGTGGAGGATTTTTATTAGCCTCCTTAATTAAACATCTATTTGACTCCTTTGTTTGGCATTGAATCAATTTGTCATTAGTTGTTTTGTTATTTAATTAGAGTGCTTAATTACTATAAATACTATTAGGGCTAAATCCTGCAAGTTGCTGAGAATTCTCACAATTCCTAGCGATGTCAATTAAAACCCACACCATTTCCCAGGTCTAGAAAAGTACAGAGAGTTGCTTCTGAGGTACTGCTTATGACAACCATAATGTTACTATACAAAGAATCTTTTGTTTCTGGAGTGACTCAAGTGTCAAGTAACACAGAGGCTGTTGGATATAAAAGAAGCTGTTGGATATAAAAAAAGCTGTTGTGACTACATGAAGTTGATGGAAATTTCATTTGACTTCAAGAGGGTGATGATTTTGTCCTTCGAAACTGAATACTCAGAGAAAGAGTAAAGCCTTTGGCTTTCTTGTTATAGAAGAAAATCACAGAACCTCCAGTGAAAGTCATTACTGAAGGGTGACATTGTATAGGAGATCAGAAGATGGTGTTCTCAAGCTTGATGGGGCTGCAGGCAGCATTATTTGGAGAATGAAATAAAAATTATTTCAGTCTTGTACTAGATTGAAATATCAAGGATATCAACAACTGGCCTAAAAAATAAAACAAAAATCTTTAGTAGAGCAAGAGCAACTCTAGTTTGTGGTTTGTTTGTTTTTGTTGTTTGTGGGTTCCCCCCCCCTTTTTTTTTTGGTTTTTTGTTTGTTTGTTTGTTTCTACATCTTCCATTTCTATGCTAACAAAAGAAATGCATGTTTGGGAAGCATCTCGGCAAGAAACTAATGTTTTGAAATAAAGAGAAAAACCATGAGAGGATATATCATCAAGTGACTGAGCAACTCATTCTCCACAAAAGAAAAATTTGTTTTGAGGTTAATAATATAACCAATTATTTGGGGAAAAAAATGATTTATGGAAAACTGTCTGCATTATTTCAAACTATTTCACTGTGACATTTCCAAAACAGAGAGGTTTAATTTCTGTTTTGACATGATTTTTCAATTTAATTAAAAATAAAAACCCAAGTGAAACAAAACATTTAGCTTTCATTCCCATAATATTCAAATCAAGATTATGTTCTTGTTTCCTTTCAATGGTTCAGTGATGGAAAAAGCTAGAGAAAATGTTGTTTCAGAGTAATCCAAACCAAAATTTTTTTACATGTTTTCTTTTAAGTTACTGACCCAAGCAGTATCCATTCCACGCAGCTTTCCCCATCACTGCTCTGCTGAGGCTCTTGGCAAAGTGCAGAATGTGAGAAGAGAGATGGTGCACAGACAGGATCCAAACTGTTGAGAGGTCAGGGCAGGGATTTGGGTCCAAGCATAGCTGAAGGGAGGAGAGATTGCAGGAAGCATGATGCAAAGCCAAATAAAGTCAGTGGGAGATACTCCATTGACTTCAGCGGGCGTTGAATTTGAACCAAGCCAACAGAGAAGTGTGAGAAATGAACAATGGGGCATAAGGAAAGAAAGGACAGAGAGTGATGTGAAGTGGGGGAAAATACCATCTGCTCTACTCGCTACCGCTCTAGGAAAGTGGGTATAATTTTTTGGCTGTCAACACAACCTCAACATCCCCCTCTAACTTTGTCAAGTGTAACACTGAGCACATAGGGGAGATGCAGGATTTTTCAGTGGATGCTAACAGCATGCTTGCTCAAGCTAGGGAAGTTGTTCATATATAATACAGTACCATTTCCCCATGCATCTGCTATAAAATATGTAATCTAAAAGCTTTCACGGAGTTAAATAGAAGAAGCAGATGGACAGGGAAATTAAAAGAAATTGGCAAGGTAGAAAAGATAAATGGTCAACTGAGATTTGAAATGAAGAAGAGAGTCAATGAGGCAGAGAGCCACAGTGAAGCTATTCCAGATGGTAGAGGCTGTGAAGAAGGCGGCTCTCAAAACACTTGAGAAATTCAGACCAAGAGAGGGGTCCAATGGCAAGGAGGGCATGGAGATTCTGAATTTGCCTAATCCTGTGATAATGTTTGGGCCAGAAAAGAGGTCAGAACCCAAGAGGAGAACTTCAGCAACTCAGCAGAGGCCAAGCTGCTTCTCTCAGACTATAAAATCTCAGCATATACATTACACTGGCCAGTCTCTGTCCACCTTTTCCTCATGAATCAATGGACAATATCTCCCTATGTGGGAGAATCAGAAAAGGCCAGCTCTCCAAATGCAACTCTGAATAATGAGAACATTTAAAACCTAGACTTGCATCCAGATCCAGCTGTGCAAGCTCTCCTTGCCTGGATCTGAATCCGTTTTCTTCAGAGTGGTTTTTAGTTCTGGCCAAACAGCAAATTTGCCAGACTTGTGCTGTTTCTTGTTCTGTGCTGGCAGAACTACATACATGTTTAACTGTAAACAATACACATAGGTTAATGTGGTCTAGTGTGTTCTCTAGACTGCCACAAAGAGAAAACTATGCCCAGGGATAACAATTGCTACATTACAACGGATTTATCAAATATATATTAGCTTTAAGAACTGCAGATTATTTGTCCAAGAGCAGTCCACAGAACCCACTGATGTGAATGTTTTAAGATGCTATCCTAGTGCTCTCCTGAGCTAAAGTGCCTGCTCACAGCCTTTGAGCACCTCAAGGCAGGAATTGTCACCTTAAACCTTCTTCAGTGGCCAGTTATATTCTGCAATAAAATGCATCACTCTGCTCCAAACCCTCTTCTTTTCATTACCTGTGCTGAAGTAATGTTACAGGAATGAGAGACTGGGGTCTACTTCTAATTTTTAATACTATTTTTGGAGGCTTTCCTAATAAGGTGAAGGGTTATATTGTTGAAGTCCATTGCATCAACTGTACAATTTTACAGCTCCATTCTGTGGCAAGATCCACGTAATTGAACCTTCAACATCAATTTACTTGATTATAAGTCTGTGTCACTGAGCAAATGGCCATCAAAAGCCTCTCCTCCTACTTCTGATTTGCTGAACTTCAAAATGGAATATTAAGTGCCATTTAGTCACTGACAGTAGCAATACCCCATTTATCAGCCTATTAGGTGCAGCAAGTAACACTACTGGGGGTGAATGCAAAATAACAAAAGCCTAACACCCATGTTGCTCTCCCCCTGCTGAAAGGGATAATTCAGTAATTACCGAGCATGCCTCATTTAGTAGCCCGGCCAAAAGACAGGAAATGAGTTATTTGCAAGATTTCAGGGGGCTAAATTAAGCACCTGCTGTTATATTTTTATCTTCATTGTATCTTTTTACGTACTCTAATTGCAAAATTTTGCTGAAGAAAGATCTTTTTCATGAATTTCGCATGGGAATCTCAAGATTTCTCATACACACTAAAGTCAGGAAAACATATCTACAATACAGCCTGTCATTCACCACACCTTGAACTGCTGTGAAACTTGTTGTTTCCAGTCTGTGATTATTACTACTTTTTTTGCAGTGAATAGTGACACTAAACCAGTGCAATCCATACCTACATTCACACTGGATAAGGGATCTTCTTTTTATGATGGCTTCCTAAGCAGGAAACCACACTAAATAATATGCAGAGCATAATATTTTGAAATTAAAAACCAGACTGTCATTTAAGGTAAATAACTCTGCTTGTTTGAAGTATAAGGCCTCTGTTAATTTATACCATAAATATATATAAATATTTATATATTTATAATAAATCTGCCCTTATGGGAAACCAAGTATACTGAGGAAACGGTGCTGAAATACCTTTGCATTTGCCGTCCTACCAAAAAAATTCTACACTCGCATCTCATGCCAATGAACTGAACTTCTGTTTCATTAAGAAACCGTGGCACACCAAAGTCTGTGGTCTATCAACCTGAAAAGATCTCAGCTGAAATAAAACCAGTAACGTACCAGGTAAAAACTGAACAAGATCTCTGTACATCTCCTTATGGCAAACCCTTCCCATTTCAGTCATCTCTGGGCATATCTGTGTTACTGCTCAGTGTTCAGCAGGACATTTTGAAGCAGCTCTATCAACCGTTCCTGCTTGAGCTCATATTACAGGGTGGCCTCAGAAAAACTGGATTTATTCTGATTCCAGCTGAACTGGAATATTTTTCCCAGGGCTTTACTTGATATGCTCCAGTCTCTAAAGGGCACTGTGGGACTGTGGCTAGAAGCAATGCTAAGTAAATCCCTTAAAATAAGTACCCTATGGACCTTTCTGCTAATCACATCTGCTCCCACAGGCTGCAGTATTTGCTAAAACCATAGATTCATAGAATCAACAGGGTTGGAAAAGACCTCTGAGATCACCAAGTCCAACCCTTGATCCAGCACTGCCATTGTTACTAGACCATGGCACCAAGTGCCATATCCAGTCCCATCTTCAAAATAGGCACAGCCTGTGTGTACTAAATCCAAATATTAAATAACAAACATGACATGATGGCAATATGGCAACAGAGAGCCAGGACAGCAAAGAGATGCACTTGACAGCAACAAGTACAAAGGTTATTTGACTGTGAGAATTCGGGTTTGGGTTAAAGAAAAAAATATTTAATGAATAAAGGAATTCATTAGTGTAATCAGAAGTACCACAGAACAGGAGGTGCTAATCATCAGCCTTTGATGTTGCAGAGTACAGCATCAGAGCCTGGTGTTTTGAACTACAGAGTAAATCTCACCTTCAGTTCCCCAGATTAATTATACAGATTTCTAGAATATCAATTTCCTGCAGACACAGTTTAATGATTCAAATCAATAAGGTAATATTTATTTACAAAAACAATTAAGTTCCCTTTTTTTTTTTTTTTTGGTTGAAAAAGGTAGAAATCAATTACAATAAAAAATGCCTGATTGAGCCTAATCCAGCCAGTACTATGGCCCATAGGAAAATTCTGCTGGGCTGTGGTTAAGGCCTGAATTTTAAACTTCTGACCTCAGGAGTACAGGATTCTTTGACCAAAAGAAATTCATGTCAAATTAATTTAATTCCCTGCTGTGCAAACACACAGATGACATAGCAATTTTTTTCTGAGATTTAAAAAAATTCATATACAAAGTTACATTTATTTGTTTCCTTTTTTTGTTGTAATTCCACCGTATTAAATTAAAGATTTTTTTCTCTCTTCTCTTTGAAATCTCTTTTCAGAGTAAGCACACAAAGAATGTCTTCTGTGTGCCATTTTAAAAAATAAAAGGAAATTGAAGGACTATGCAACAAAACACAACTGTGGCTGTAATATATTAGAGTTTTCTGCTAGTAAACTTTTAACAAGTATGGATATAAATTACAGAGAAGATCAGACACAGACAAGGAACACGAAAAAAAATTGTCTAGAAGCGCAAAAGGAAAAGAGTCCAGCCCTGTAATTCAGATTGTCTGTCACAAAAACTTGCCTATAAAAGCAGTAAAGCTATGAAAACAATATTTATAGTAAAGAATACCTTCAATAAATAATTGCTGTTAGGGTACAATAAGAAAAACAAACTTCAGCACTACAGTGAAGTGGATAAAAGACAAAGGATGTTAGACAGACACCAGCAACCCATAGATAGCAGCTAATCTAAAGGGATTTTTGTAGCTTTGTTATGGAAGAACACAGCCTGTCTTAAGAAATATTATGTTCTTTTAATCGTTGCTCTTTCTCATCCTAAGTAATTTCCTATTTTTTCAATACTTTCTGAATTTTGGAGAGTTTATAATTTTGCCACAATCAACCCCATAGGATATTCCTGATGTTTAGTCATTAAGGCAGTGGGTGATATGCCATCTGAAGATCTTTACAAAATACAAGAACTCTAGTTTCCCTAATTCCTGGCTTTACTTGACTTTTTCTACCCTTGCCTCTTCCCTCTAGAAAATGCCGAGAACCCCTTAAAATTTTAATTTGCCCTGAAGACTATAATGATCCAACAAAATAACCAAATGAAACACTGACAAGAATACTGTTCATGGTATCCATTGTTCAAAGGAGCTGCGTTCTTCAGGAGTTGGCCTGGCTGTGAGGGCTGGATGTAAGGACTCACACCTGGGAAGCTGCTCCCAGAAGATGATAGGGAAAGAAGGGAGCTCTTTGAAATTAATCATCTTCCTTCCCTACTTTTTTAACTTTGTCATCTGGACATCATGATTCTTCTCTCCCTTTTTTTCAAGCCCCAAAGAAGAGATAAAATAACTTTTAGAGAGATCCCACAAGTAAAATGGCGCATATACAAGTAGGTTGTAACCTAACAAACTAATCTACAAAACAGAAATACATGTGCAGTTTGGAGGTTCAGAGAGCAACTCTGTACTTTTCCTTCCATCTTGGAGAGAAACCCACACCTTGGTAAGAGTCAATTAGTCAATTTTGCCCTGAGTAAGTGAGGATGTCTAACGACTTAGATAATTGCACAATTGTGATTTGGCTATCTGACCTTGAGGATTCACTGTTCAGCTGTGGAAAGAAAACTCGCTATCCTTTTTCCACCACTAGAATCACTATGTTTGCAAATATGTTTGGAGACTAAAATTTACCCTTCAAGAATGAGTTGCTGCACAGCTATATATGGTGTATAAACATGTATACAAGATAAGTATTGTATATTTACTGCACACACACACGCTTTTTCTTTTCACGTACCACTTCTCCCCAGAAGAAATTAAGTAAGAGTAGAGCCTCTCACTTTTAGCTTGCAGGCACATATTTTAGCTACTGGCACATTCTTGGCTCCCAGGCATATAATCTAGACTGCTTCTCATAAGGAAACATAAAGGAAGTGGCACATGAAACAGAGACTAGCACATGAAAGTTTCATTTCTAGAAAGAAAAGCTTACAAGATTTACTTAATGTTTTGTCTTCTATTAGAAAAGAGGTTGATCATTTCCTCCAGATTCAATCCTGACCTGCTTAAATTTTCTGATTACAATCTGAAGAAATTCAAATACCAAATAGCAATCAATTAACCCATATTTTTGCAGGAGAAGCTATTTTAGCTGATGCTACAGTTCAGCGTAGTGTAAATCACATTTTTCCCCCTTAGTTTCTTGCTTCTTTATAGCAAGTTATGACTGGGTTACATCACAGTCAAGCTTTTATCTTAAGTTGTTTCTTAACTCTTTGTGGAACAAAGATTTCAGTCCTGATATCAAAAAGGTAAAGTGAGTATAGAATTTATTTTCACCTTTTTTTTTTTCCTACAGAAATTAGACTTTTAATTTTTAACTTTGTTGTTAATTCAAAAACAGATATTTAAGAAATATGGCAGCTCACACTTAAACAGCAGTAAGTTGAGTAGCTGTTGACATTTTAATTAAAATACTTTTAGTGGAAGAAGTTCCAAGAACAAACTGAACTGAAAAAAAAATCTACATTTAATTAGAAGAAAACAAAAAATAAAGCCACGTTTCTAATTTAGGAACTGTCATAAGTTTGTTTATTTGGGGGCTTTATCCCCAATCCTGAAAAAAGCTAATATAGTTTATTAAATTTGATATTATCATAAAGTTATAAAAAGGTTCTCACAACATTTAATGAAAATGACTACACAAATACTAACTTATTTCCTCTTCCAGAGCATTTCCCAAATCCCAGTTTCAAAACACTTAGCAAATATTACACTATAAGCCTCACACCAATACTGTTATCACACTGCATACCATTAGCTCCTGCAACTGCTAGGAAAAGTGCCTTAGGCAGAGATGCAACAACTTAGTGGGACAGGGCTCATCAGTACTACTAAAGACTAACCTGTACTAAATCGTTTGAAAAGTGCATAAAACCAGTTATTAAGTGGACTAAATTTATTTGGTCTCATGTCATAAACAGTATTCAGAATAAACAGTCCCGCAAGATCCTACTTGTGAGAGCACAAGCAGGGGAAGCCTCGCATATCGGTGCACTAACACATCGCATTCCAGCTCATTCACAACTTAAAGCTTTATTCTAGAAATTCAAATCCTATTCCTCTTCCAGCAGCAGGTAAGGTGGCTGAAATGAATGGGATCATTCATCATTCATCCACATCAGAAAGGGAGCAGAATTTGCCTCGCAATAATGAAAAGAATTCTTTTCTTCCAGCCTATCACCACATGCTTCACTTGCAGCAAAGGGACAATTTAACGGTACCAGCTCTTCCCACATTCACCAGCAGAAACTCACTCATCTCAGGGGGACTGCGCCTTGAAGGACTGACCTCTATTATCTGAAATGTCAAACTGTCATAAATTTGCCTGCTTGATTCCCTCCCTCCATAGCTCTGGCAGCTCCTGACCCAGCAGAGCTCTCAGGCATTTCCACATCATTTCTACAAAACACAATTCTGAAAACAGATCAGTGAGAGATGGGGATGAATGTGTGGAAATGCACACAGTCTATAGAGCCCAGGAAGAGACTTATTTTCAGATCAAAAAATTGAAAATAAAAATTCATATTTTGTCTTCCAGCTGTTGAGAAAAACTCTGACTCTTTTTTTTTCTGATCTATATTATTTGGGGATAGGACACTGGGTTTCAGTCAAAATACAGGGGAAGTATCTCTTTCTCCCACTCATATGCAGGCATATGCACACATGCTATTGTCTGAGAAGAGGTAGAAGCTGCAGAACAGCCTGACAACTCTGTTTCATGGCATCACTCAAGCATACTTTAGTATTTTTTTTACAAGTACCACACACCCAGTTATCTCCAGTTAAGTGATGTAAACCACTAATGAACTTTTATGTAGCTCGCTATGAAAATGACACCACAAACTGTAAAAACTGTTGTGTAACTTCAAATTCTTCAACCACAAAATGAAAGTGTTTTGACAAATGTTGACAAGAGCACACCAGAACACAAGGAAGCTGATAGAGTGTGAGAAAATGTTTACTCAAGTAAATCCATGAACATATATGCATCACCATGAGAGACACTAACCTAGCTTACTCCGTGACCTGACTATGTCATGGCCTTGTCAGCATAAGCAAAGCTGATACTCTCATTTTGTAGACCCATGTCTTTGAAGTCTCAGAGGTCTTTTTTTGCCAAATACCCTTTCTTGCAACAGAAACGTCAAATGTTGCCACTTCCTCAAAGACTGAGAAAATCCACTATGCATGAAGTGCTGCAATATTATGTCTTGTGGTTTAGGAATGGTATTCTCCAATTTGGTGTTCTCACCAAAACACTCCAAGCCATGAGCTGCTCAGTCACTCACTCCCCTGTCCCTCACCCCACTCCCCTGCAGCAGGCTGGAGAGAATTGGAGGAGCAAAAGGTAAAGTTACAGGTTGAGATAAGAAAAATTTACTGGATACAGCAGTGGAATAAGAAAATGAACAGTAACAGTTACAGTACTGATAACAAAGGACACAAGAGAGGTGAACAACTCACACACAGCTAACTACCTGACCACTTCCTTCACCATGCTATGTGACTGGAAGGGACCCCCTTCCCTCACCTCACCCCTGGCAATGAGGTCAGGTGGTATAGAATAACCTCCTCCTCCTAGCCACGCCCCTGCAGGCTACCTGTCCTGGCTGGAACCAGGATGCTGTGATACTTCATATTCTAATAACAGCAACCAGTTCAGGGAGACATGTATGAAACATGCAGGACATACGCAGGAAAAAAAGTACAGTCACTGCTTGAAAGAGAGAGGAAAATATTCCAGAGGGCCAGCCCAAAACTAACACATTGCAAGTAGGTTACACAAGCCCAGAGGCTTAAGCTTGCCTTTTGCAAAAGAATAGATTTCAGTCTGAATGAGTGACTCTCATAAAATAGTACTTCTGCCACTCCACTGGCCCGAGGGTGGTCTTGTTAGCTCTGAGAAAGGGGATGCTTTTGGTAAGGAAATGTTTTGCTGTGGGTATGACTGCAATCGTTTGAGAACAGCAAATCACAGTGTATCATTACAGAGCTTGGAAAAAGGAAAGAGTAGAGATTTAAAATAGTCAGCCTTGCTTAGACTGATCAGGATATTGCTGAGAATAAGAGGGGATAGATAATAGCTGCATAACTCTGAATTGAGGTTGAAATGGTATCTCTAAGGTCTTTATAAGGTTTCTCCTAAATTCAACAAATCCTACTGTTAGATGGTGCTTCAAAGTCAGATAGGGTTTCAAGGAAAAGTTTGGGAAGGTTGGGGTTGGTTATTTTTCATGTTGGTTCTCTTGAGGTGTAATCCATGAGGTGCTAAGAAGAAAGGCATAGACCACAGGTTTTGCTCCTTTTCAGTTTCAGGAAAATAGATCAACTAGTGAAAGAAAACTTCAGTGAAAGCCCCAGTGGCAAAGTCTTACATAGAATCAAATCCAAAAGGGAAGGGAACAGTATTTGTGATTTTATGTAATCCTTCTGTCCCAGTTCTAGAATGCAGATTATGTAGGTTTCCCATGAACTAGTTGGAGTCATCTTTTGTAATCTTGCTTTTGACTTAGTAGGGTTATTTTCCCAACCCATCCATTCATGTACTGCTACATTCTCATTAATAATTCTCATAGATACCCTAGGCAACTAGTTAACTTAGTTTTGGAGTCATATTGAGCTTTCACCTCTTGTCATTACCCCTTCTTTTCCACAAAGGTGTCTTTCACTGCCTGTTTTAATTTCCTTCACAAGTTAGATCTAGAGAAGATCTCATCAGATCTGTGCACTTTAACAAACTGTAGATTTCTATTACTTGTTTTATGTAAGCTTTCCATTTTCATTTAATATCTCTACAAGTTGCCATGAAGACTAGAGCCTCTTTGTTTGCAACAGACTTCACAGACTTCAGGAAATACCAGCTCTTCTTGAAGTCACACTAAATTCAGTTGATTTGTCTTTGTCACCTATATCACTTATGTCTCTACAATTGTTACAGTTGAACTTCCTTAATGCCTTTATCTCCATCCTGCTGCAAGTGATTTTGGCCCAGATGGGTGGTATTGCTGACAATCTACTCCTTTATTAACATACACCAAGATCTCTACCTTTATTTTTCTCTTTTGTTTAAAAATTGTATCCCCCCAGTACATGAACTGTGTTTCTGTTACTCTGTGACATTGAATGTCACATCTTTCACTAGCAATTCTCTTTCTTCCACTTTCTTGCCCATTCTTCTTGCAATATTGCAGAAGCATTTTGGTTGTTTTTGAAACTCAGTAAGGAAACGGCTCTTAATTTTTTTCCTTTACTATGTCATGACACACAAGAACTACTGTTTTCTCCCCTGAAGCTCATGTTTTTACTCTCCAGTATCATTCACCCTTGGTCATGTCCTTTTTATTTTGCCACCTCTGTTTATTTAAGAAGTATTTTTAACAGCCACGCTCAGCTCATCGCCAGAAGGCTATTAGCCCAGCGACTCCACTGGAGTCCATCAGTCTGGAGGAACTCTTGTTCCATGAATGCTTCCTGATGGTCAGTCATCCTCAGACTTTCCTCATAGCATTTATCCTTGAGCCATCTGTTCATCTTTTTTGTCATGCCTGGTCTTTGCCTTCCTTTTTCTGAGGACTGGAAGGCTTCTGATGAATGTTATGCACATGGAAATATCACTGCCACCTGGCAGGAAGAAAATGTGTTCCATGTCGCAGATAGTGCATCATTTTAAGATGAAACAACGTTTACAGGGAAGATTATAGACTTCCTGCACCCAAATCTTCATTCCTCCAGTGGTCACTGGACCAGCTAAGTGGGGCCACTTTCCCCAGCTGCTTTAGTGCAATCCTATTAGAGAGCAAGTCAGAGAAACAAAAATGAAGAAGGTGGAAGCAATGCTACCTGAGGAAGAATGGGCAGATATCCTAGAACAAGATGTAAATTTTCTGTAATTATTTCCAGGTAACGTGTATTTGATTTTGGAAAAATATACATCTTACAGCTACTGTGACCTTGTTGTGCACTATAGTGCTGCTCTTTTCTAAATGGGAATATGGAAAAAGTCATTAAATATCCCCAGATAAATCCAAGCCAAAGTCAAGTCAGTGAGATACCTTTTCTTTTATTCAAACACGGCTAAGATTTCACATCCATTATTTAAGTGTACTGTCTTTACAATAGTAAAGAAAGAAACCAAGGGAAAGGAGAAGACAGTGCTTGGAATATTTTCCTATCAGACTCAAAAGTCCTGGTTCAGGGGCCTATTAGTTTTCTGAGTTTAAGGACACTTAGAGCATTTAAACCACTTTCACATAGGAAACTGCCCCTGCATTGTGTCCTCATAACTTATCTGATGGTAGATAACATCAGCCCACAGCAACAGAGGGTACTGCAGGCAGCTACAAAGGTGAGAGCAGTTCTGTGCACACCCCACCCAGTCATTAAAACCGACCCCAGACTCAAAGGCCGTGTGATGATGTTAGCAAGGCACTAAGACTCAGCTGCTTAGCTAAGCTCAGCTCAGCATCCTGGCTGCATTGCTTCTGCTCACCTTGGAAATTCGGCAGAGTACAATCATGCTGTTCAGATACCCCTGCCTTACTCAATTTGCATATTTAAACTTCTTTAGTCAAAAAAGGCACAAGAAAGACCATTCAGATGATCAGAGGTATTCACCCATCTCCATCTGAAAGAAATCAAAACAGACTAAAACATCTTAACCAGGACCAGGATGACAGAATTCTGCAGATTTGTGAATAACAGATAGAGGGGGTCTTCGTTTGTTCATGATGTGACAAGCAGAGGATGTTCACACAGATTTAAAGCAACGTTTTCTCACACAGTCCATAATTAAACTATGGACTCCACTGCCACAGCATATTTCAGCAGCCAAAAAGCCATGAAAAAAATTCAGGATGGCAAATAGATTAGTAGTTATTAAAAACAGATCAGTGTTTTTCGGTCATGATCTTCCAAATGTAACCTCTGGCTCAGGAACTCACACACAAGGGAAGCTCCACTGCCTCCCCCATGCTACTATTAAATTCTTTCTCTAAGCATCTACTTCTGACACTTCAAGAGACAAAATGATGGTCTAAAACAACGTGGCAGCTCTTAAACTATACATTTTCACATCCTCTTTTTTATGCTTTGATATATAAATTTTACCAGTTTAGAGTTCTTTACACACTGCTATTCTGCACACACTTAAACCTTTAAACACAGGTTTAAATTTCCATTTTAAACCTTTCATTTCTTAAAAAGCACACACCTTTACAAGAACCGCTGGTAGAAAATACAGTCACAAAAAAATACAGAAAAAAGCCAACATCTTGCCATGAACTTCATTTCTGGTAATGTTTGATGTTACTGACATATAGCATCTTCTCTGCCATTACTGGGAGGACAAAGGTTTCTTTTCTCCCATCATTTCTGTAATTGTTTGAAAGGATGTGGCAGGATCTATTCATCCATTAGAGCTCACAGCATCTGAACTCCTTCCCCTCAGTGCAAGGCAGAAAAAAAGGCTCTTGGTCAACATCAGTGTCCCAGGTCACTCGCTCAGGTCCAAGGCTGCACATTGTTTTGAAGATGTGTCAAGTATCACTAAAAAGCCTACTGTAGGTTTATTTCTAATGATTTTGGTACATTCTGATATTGTTTATACTTGACTCCTAGAGAACTATAGAGTAATCAGTGAGATCCATAAACCTATGAAGAGTCATTCTACATACCTCAAAAAAATTTGAGCATACCATCAATAAAGGCTCTTTTTTCCTTTTCTCACATAGTAGGACCAATGAGTTAGCTTATTCAGAGAGATATTTTTTCTCTCTTTTACAGTGAGAACATATCAAGTACTGTAGATTTCAATATGAAAATAAGCATTTCGTGCAAAAAAATCCCACCACAAATAAACTAATCAATGTTTCAGGCACGAAAAGGATGCAAAAAAACTCAAACAAACAAAACAACCTCACCCCAGAACCTCAAATTCTTGAAGAGATATTATATAAATCTATCCCATTGTTTTTACAAAGACATAAATTAACATTTTGTTTTCTCAGTGGATGGCTTTTCTCATCTCACAACACCATATAAATGACCAGTTCCTATTTGGATGAGCCATTTGTCTCTAAAAATAGGGGGCCCATAAACACAGTCTGGTAATTCTCCTACCTAAACCCCCTCTCTATTTCACTATTCAATAAACACTAACCATTTAACATTAAGTCTACGTGGCACTGAACATTTATATGGCATGATTCAGGTGCAAGGGCCACGTTTGTGAGGCAGCTGAAGTGTAGTTCCATCACAGCACTAAGGTAAGCTGAGCAACCTGACAACAGCAAGCCATCATTAGGGAGCTGGACAGGGGTTTAATTGCACAGACCAGTTGTCTGACTTAATGAACGAACTGCACTTTAACGTACTGCATGGCCACATTTCTTTCAGTGTTCGAAGATGTGAACAGTGTTTAGATCTGTGGGATTATGTCAGCTTTACTGCATAAATAAGTGAGACCCTAAAGAGTTTTGCACTTTTGTAAGTTCTTGAAGAATACATAGCAAGAAAATATGAGCTACCACAACCTGGAAAAAAAAAAAAAAAAAAGACTTTTCTCTAGCTAGTTTTTCAAAAGGCAAGCAGTTTTCTTTGTATTTACTTCTATCCCTGCAGCTATAATTAATTATTTAAGCAATATCTATAGAGTACAGGATTTGTGCTTTTATTTTATTTATTTGTCTATTTTATCACAGGCTACTTACAAGAGCAAGTGTGCTGAGTCAACACAGGTGTAAATCACTGCACTTTTACTTTAATCAGTGGAACTAGGTAAACTGACACTCATCAAAAAGCTGACCCAATATATGTAGTACAGAAGAGTTTTTTATTGGGTTATTAATAATGGGCTTGTTTATTACTATTTCTCAAACAACAGGGTTGGCAAGGTGTACTTCTTTGCCCCCCTCTCTCCCCTTTCCTTTTCTTACCCTCTCATTTCTTTTTAATAGCATTTAAAAAAACAAAAA
This sequence comes from Empidonax traillii, assembly GCF_003031625.1. Taxonomy (NCBI): domain Eukaryota; kingdom Metazoa; phylum Chordata; class Aves; order Passeriformes; family Tyrannidae; genus Empidonax; species Empidonax traillii. Next base: position 534,542 of record NW_020955666.1, on the reverse strand, counting down.
ACCGTTCAGTGCATCTAACCAATCCCTAGTTTAGCACACAGTACCTGCCTTTGGGAATGATTATTCAGGTAGACCAAGCGCTGTGAAAAGTGCTGCAACATAGAAATCTTCAAGGTACCTTCTGAATGACCTGATATAGCCACTTGGCAGAGCACTTCACTACACAGAAGTGTGGTTTCTAAAATCAGTGAAGTTACATCAGTGCTGCCTTCTGCCAGGACTAACTGGGTCAGCAAAGCACTCCCCAAAGGTGGCCATGTGGTTTCTAGTTCTGGAGGTCTTTGCTTCAGAGCCAGGTCATTCCTCTGCACAGTGCTCACCCTCCCACCTTAAGGTCCAGAGCCTCAGCTCTTCGGGCATAGTGGAGAGTTAACTCTCACTTACAATTTGACTCCATTTACATAAAACGATCTTTGCAATCCATATTTTTTCACTGGATAATGAGAAGCTTCAATACTGTCAAATCCCATGATAGTAATGTCTTTGAAATAGTCTACACCAGAGAACAAAAATGCAAGTCCACACTCACCCCCGTAAACCTGCACTCCATAGGAAATGAACCGGGGGAAAGGCTAACAACTGTTTCAGTGGCTTGTTCCCAAGATCTAGGGTAATCTGTGAAAGGCAGTGGCGGTTCCTGTCAATACTTTCTTGGCACTAGGAGGTAAAATCTGTAGACAGGAGACAGGGCATAAGTCCAAAGAGTCACTGTGTTCCAGGTAATGCTAGCTGGCATGAGAAACCCTTGAAACTATAACAGGCTATTATTGTTTATAGCAGCACTAAGAATAGAGAAGCCACAGACATACAAATCACAGCTGACAGTCTGGTCTCTTCAATTGTTCTGTGTTGTTTATAGAAATGTATTAGAGACTATTTGTATAAGTTACACATGCAATAATACTCTTTTCTGTTAAATGCTTTACTTGAACTAGAGACTGAAGGATCTGAGCCTAGATCAGTGTAATACAAAAGGCACAGACCTCCAGGTATTTTTACTGAACGAGATCAAGTTGTGTGACATTAGTTTATTGTATTGCCGTAGCTACCCTTCAGTCCCTCACTGTAACACACACAGTGGGTCAATGGCCTACTTTGGTCATTGCACATGAAATGAATCATAACTATCTTGCTGATATTTCTAGGTCTATTGAGACATCTTTCCTTATGAGTTTTTGGAGGTAGGAATGATGTTTTTGCTGTTGTCTGAGGTCAAAAAAGACCTCTGACTTTGCTAGGTCCTGCAGCATTTATCCTAAAATAAATCAGGAACATCAGTTCCGGGGTTCTTCCAGATATGAATTTTTAAGGTGTCAGCCTGTTTATTCACACTTTTCCTAAAATTATTAATGCAGGACTGCTAACATATCCAGGTTTATTGGCCAGTAATATCAGCAATGTATTGTGACTTTGCAGGAGGTTTTAGCTTTGAGATGATGAAGCATGAGTTCAGAGGCAGTCAGAAAGGGAATCCTCCTTTCATCTAGGTTAATAATTCTGATCTGAATTAGTCTGGCTTAGTTTTGTCCCTACTGTGGAGGTGAGATACATGACATTGCTTCTTGCCAAAAAAAAAACCAACCAATCAAACAAAAAACAACCACAAACCAAACAAAACAAAACCACCCCAAACCACCAAACCCAAAAGAACAAAAGTGCATATTTCATTTTAACATAGTCCATGTTTTAAGGAAAGTTCAGAAGAGCTGCCTAGTCATTTAACTGTAACAAGTAAAAGTAGTACAAGAGAAAGGGCAAAAAAGACAGGGTGCCTATTAATTCCATGCTTTCAACTTGATGACATTTTGTAAAATGTGGAACAAAGCTTTAATTCTAGTTATTTGGGACTCCGAGAGCAGAATAAGATTTTGGCACCTGAAGAGCAGGTTCATTTCATGTGAATTTTAAAACAGAAGGAGAGAAAAGCAGAAACACTAAAACCTTGTTCCAGTCAGTGTCTTTCCAAATGTTTGGAAATGGTGTATTAGCAGGGGTTTAGGCTTCTGATATTAAACCTGTATTATATAGACATGTTAACATGTAGATACTCAGATATTTAGATATTCCACAATATTGTTTTGACTGAGTACTCGAGTGCTTCAAACTAAAAAGCAAATGAATTCAAGTTCAGTTATTCTGCAGCTCATACAACATTAGATTAAAGTTAGATTTAGAGAAAGATCCCAGAGGCTACAAGAAAAAGAGACTTGTATGCTGCTGCTAAGACTAATATAGTCATAGTTTATTAATGTAGACAGTAATGCATAATGAAATATCATTAATTCTCACATGTAATATTGGTTTCTAATTTGAGGAATTGTGCCCAATTATCTGTAGTTTAGTTATTCAGATTTATAGCTTGGCAACTCAGAACAAGAAAGTGCTGAATTCTTCTCCATTACCTGAAAGGTCTGAAGAACAAAATATCTATTCCTTATAACCTGTTTCTTGCAACCTGTATATTTCCCAACTCTTTTTGCTGTTCTGGTTTTATGATTCAGTTCTTGAAAGGAGACAATGAAAAGCCCTTTGGTAACATTCACAGAGTGCCTTACTCCAGATCTTTTTTCCTTTGTATTAAGGTTTTTATCCATAAAAGGGCATTTTATTTAAGTGCAACTCTTAGGGTTGACTCTTGTTTTGGTGCTCAGAGGAATCTTCAAGAAAAATTTGTCAGGCTTTCTGCCATTAATGAAGGTCATCAAGTTCATGTTTAGCATCTCAGACCGTGCCTTTCTATCAAGCAACTAAGGATGTATCAACATAAGGTCTGCCAAGACAGTTCTTGTTATTGCCAAGGGGCATTTTTTTAAGTATGCCTATTGGCACTTCATATATTCTGCTCCCTACCAGAGTTCAGGAACACTCTGAAGTTCTTTGCTGAAATGGCTCAAGAATTGGATCCTTTAAATAAAAAATCTCAGTCGTTCCCCATAGAAAGCATTGCTGATCTCAGCTTCAAGGCTTCCACAGCCTGCTCAGCAGGGAAGCATGAAGATGTCAGGTAAACATTATCATGCTATTTGTGGAAAGTGTGAGACGAGAAAGAGGGAGGGTAATGAAGCATAGACAGAGCAATTCAGTTTCCCAGCCTATTTAGGTAGATTGTCTTCTCTAATTGTTTTTCTC
>NW_020955666.1:527789-530435 GCF_003031625.1 Empidonax traillii | reverse complement strand
AAAAAAAAAAAAAAAAAACCAAACAACCAAAAACCCACACCAGAACCCTGATACGTCACTGATGTTACAAAAGGTTGGATAGATACAAGTTAAATGTATAATTTTGTAAGTATTTAAATACTTAAATACTACCCCTAGTGACTTCAGTCATTATCTTCAATATGAAATGAATTTCATCCCAGTGCAGCAAAAGATCTAAATTTTAATGGGTTTTGTCCGGCAGAAGCCAATCCAATAAAGCACATATTTATCTCATTAACATCTAAATACATGAACAGCTAATTTGAAACCATCAAGACAAGATTGCTCATCACCTTGCAGGGCAAGTTTAGAAGAAAACAAAATGAAGACATACTCTAAGATTCATGCAGACACTCAACAACAAAATATTTCTGTGTTCTCTTGCTCTACTTCATAATGAAAATTAGCAACTTTAGTAACTAAAGAGTTTTTAAAAGTCCTTAGGCACATAAGAAATACTTAAAGAAAGATTATTCTAAAAAGCAAAGGCAGTAGGCATGACTTTGCGTTTAGACGCTGGGTATGCACTAACATCCAAAGTTATAGCTACACAAACACAAGGCACCAATATAGCAATTAATTCAGAGTAACAGCGAAGAAAATGAGCCCCAAAGTCAGATGTAATGACTGACAACAAAGAAATTAATTATGAAGTAATAAGACCCAACTTTTATAGTATCTACTTATGACTAGATCTTAAGAGTGCTTTCCAAGCAATTTGATAACATTACCCATATTTCACAGAGAGGGAAAGCAACATGGATGCAGATTAAGAGATTTAGCCAAAGTTACCTGTCAGGCCAAGGACAGGAGTCCAGAGCAGAGGTACAACAGTCTGGTACCAGTTGAGTCACAGCTCAAATGATGGTTTTCCCTGCAGCAGAGGAGCAGTGCAGCTCAGATGCCTCCTGCCTACAGCAGGTGTGGCTGCTTAAGCCTTTGACTGGCCAAGGCAGCCTGACCGGCAGCCTTTCAATGACCTGCCACTCCTCAGCTGCCTCCTGTTAACTGTTTGATCATTCCCTCTTACCTCTATTAAATAAGACTCAAACTGACAATCACTGGCTACTTAGCACTTACTGCAAAGTGCAGAAGCCTGCCCTGGGGTGGTCACCATGGCAGAAGGGACGCTCAGCAACTTGCTGTCCTGTGTAAATTGGCCCAAGTTGTGTGCTCCCCTCACTAGAGCAGGTGGTCCCAGACTGGCACGGCCCCGGACAAACCATCAGTTGTTGGGCACCTGAGTTAGACCCAGGGCTTGCCCACCTGCCAGCAGACACGGAGGGTTGGAGGGGTGTGGAGTCAGAATCATGCAGTAGGAAGGAAGTGGACATATGACAGTTAGGTTCCTAGGGTGACAAACGTGAAAAAATCATCAAAGATCAAAGCATGGGTGTAGGTGCAACGAGAGGAAAGCCAAAGGACAAAAGATACTGTGAGCTGCTGGAGACAAGAGTGTGGGCTGCACAGAAGGCATACAATTGGAGGGGGTGTGATGGTACAACATGCCACAGCGTCTGGACACATGCACAAAGAAATAACAGTAGGGAGCCTGTAGGATCAGAACAAAATGCTAACAGATAACATTTTTAGAGGACTATGCTAGAGGATGTAGAAACCCTGGCTCTTGCACATGCAGCAGAAGGAGTCCCTTCTGAGTGTGCTGACCCTTGACTCATGAAAAGAGAGTAATAAGACTGTTTCATTAGCAGCAAGTCTTTAATGGTCTATGTATTTGAATTGCATAATGATAGATCAGAGAATAAAGCCACTATCCAAAGCCATTACCTTAGGAGGGAAAAGTACTGTTTACTTCCTGAAAAAAACTCCAGCAATAAAGTTTGAGAAACAGAGATAAAGGCTACAGTGGAAGCACACAGGAGAGAGAGCAGATCAAAAGAAATTATTTCATCATCTCAGAGACCCTGTCACAAGACTACATTGTTGCCCAGTTTTGAGGTCCCCACTACAGCACAAAGAGTAAGCAGTTCAATGAAAGTGCCTGGCATTTTACCCCACTAGAAGGGGGTATGATGCATTGCCTCAGCATATTGCCCACCAACATTTTGCCATTGCTATATTGCTCTTGGAAATGCACCATGTGACATTTGAATACAATGATCTTTCAGCTCTTTTAAGTGTAAAGAACCTGAAAGTATAAGCACAATCCACAAACAGATTAGACAAATGAAAAAAAAAATTCAACTTTTTTTTTTCTTGACTGAGTTTTCTTAGTAATTATCCTGTGACCTATGAACTACAGCAGAACAGTTTTTCAGTAGCATAGTTACGTTCAACCAAAGTGTTTGCAAACTGCTAACACCACAGTCAAGATTTCTGCTGGTCCTGATTTTTTATTTTAGCTTTTGCGTTTCATATTCCCTTTGTCTTACAGTATCTCATTCACAACTATGAACATACAAGTAATTTAGAACAGATTTAGAAGCCTTCACATTGGCAAAAATGCCAGGTGGAAAAGAAAACACCTCAGTCAAAACTTCCGTGAGTTGGTGGGCTAAAAGTCTGTAGGATGATACCCTGGAAATAGTATCATCCAAAAACATAAAATGGTAAAATTCTTTGATTTATGGTTTGCTTTCACCAAGAAACATTAGACCCTCGTGG
>NW_020955666.1:521284-527768 GCF_003031625.1 Empidonax traillii | reverse complement strand
CCTTCACATTGGCAAAAATGCCAGGTGGAAAAGAAAACACCTCAGTCAAAACTTCCGTGAGTTGGTGGGCTAAAAGTCTGTAGGATGATACCCTGGAAATAGTATCATCCAAAAACATAAAATGGTAAAATTCTTTGATTTATGGTTTGCTTTCACCAAGAAACATTAGACCCTCGTGGTAATGATGTCGATTTAGACATGCATGCATATGTAAATATATGTACACATATCCCAGTACACATATGAGAGGAAAAAAAACTGAGTTAAAGAGCTCCAGTCTCCTTCACTCCTCACAGCTACCCAGGAAAAAAAAAAAAAAAAAAAAGGCAGTAAGCAGTTGAGCAGGTAGCATCATGTGTATGAGGCTAAAAAATTCTGTCAGGAAATGGTATAAGGTTTTACTTATAGTGACAGATGGAACACAAAGTTTATGCAGCCAATTGCCAATACTTGTCTGAATATTTTGATGGCTTTAATTTGTTCCCTGCAAGGCAGTGGCAGTTCAGTGCAAAACATTTTGTATGACACTAGAGCACATCTGTAGCTGTGATAAACTAACACCATTCTTCAAATAAAAAGGTACAGTGGTGTATACTAACTGAAGACCACGTGTCTTCTGTGCTTTCCTTAACATGGAAAGAATTACTTTGCACATAACCGGAATCACTTGAGAATAATGAGGAAACCTTACCAGGATACAACTTTTTGAAATTGAATATTTAGAGAACTTAATTAGAACATTAAGTAGCTACCTCATTTTTTTTATTAATTCCATAAATGTGGGGGGGAAATACAATCACCAAAGCAATCCATCTTAAAAAGTTAGATAAGAGATACCACTCAACAAACACATTCTCCAGTGATGTCATGAGGTACACACACCAAAAATCTAATGAGAATGTCATGAATTAAGGCCAGTAATTTGAGACTGTCATAGTTGTGTATTCACAACACAAGTGAATTCACAAGTGTAAGCACTTCTCTTCTCACCCAGGTGACAGGCCATAAAGGAAAAAAATCAGATTCAAGTGGCACTCTTCTTTGACTCCATTGAATCCTAAAATCATGTCAGTATAATGGCCAGCAGTGAATGTTTTATGGAAATAACAGGCCAGCAAGTAGAAGAAAAATTCTGGTCTCTACCTGGGAGACAGTGTTTTTATAATCAGGAAGAATAATTAAAATAATTGCAAGAGGTCACCTTTTCTCTTAAGTGCACAGTCATTTGCAAATCTAAAATGCTACTACTGTCAAGATGCACAGTGCCCATCATGTGCATACTTCTGGTAGTGAGGCATTTAGACTCATGATTAAGAACGTACAGTTCACTACAAGAAATCAGTCATTTGAATCCAGCAGCAATAAGTATTGATTTTGAACCAATGTGATTTCTTTCTGTACTAAAAAAAAAACCCTCAACTCCCAGCTTCTGTAGCATATATTTTATTGCTATGTTTGCTAGTTAACATCCATTTTCAATTCCTATTGACATATGCTTCCCCTCATACCAGCTAGAAGCTTTAAATATGTATGTCTTCTCCTATATTTTAGTGATTGTTTCACTTCAAATTACAGCACTGGTTGTGCTGAAAAGTCACTCCTACGTTATACTGGAAACAACTTTCCTAAACAAAAGTCAAAGTAGGAACAGGTAGAAACTCTGCAGGAATCCTATTTCTTGTGAAGCTGTTTTCAAACTACTCCTCCTATTTAATTATTGAAGGGGAGGGTTTGCATTTGCACGGATTTTATATACCACCAGCTTTGTTCCTTTGATAAGACAACAGGAAGTTCCCTCCTAACTTCTATACTTGCTTTTATTAGAAAACACATTATTGAGACACTCCACAAAAGCCAAGGGTAGGATGGCTCCATTTATAAATCTAGGGATGTCAGGAAGGGTCACCTTCAATAATTCAAGACTTTTCATCCTAAATCCATATATTTAAAAAATGCTGATTTATCTTATTTTTAGGATTTAAAACAACTGCAACAAAAAAACAGCACAAACTTTTCTCTGAACCTTAATTTAATAGATGAAAACAGCATAATATTTCTCACCTACTTAGAAATAACTGAACTTCTTGGAAGAAGAGTACAGTTTCACACAGGATGCAATATAGAATATTGCAGACAGATTAATTCAAACATTGCAAAGCTGTAAATCATAAAATATTTAGAAAACTCAGAATCAAGAAGAAATAATACCAGCTAATCTGGCCTCTTATGCAGTATTAATTACTGTTTAGTGTTACTGTTATTGCTGAGGTGCTTACACAATTACTACTCCAGGAAATTACTGAAGGAGATCTTGATGAGAAATAAAGAATTAATGTATTAAATGCTTTTAAAAATACATCATTGATTAATAGATTCTACAGTAATGCTTTAAAAACTATATGCCAGGATCTGAATGCCAGTACAGAAAGGCTGAGATGCAACCTAAGACATATATTTCATTTCAAAAAGGAACAATAAACATTTTAAAAATTAATGTAGTGAAACTGAGTTCCTGGTAATTCATCCTGCAGAGAAGTTCGTACTACCATGAACATGGAATGTAGTGTAAAGAGAAAAAAAAAAATGCAGCTTTTTTTTTTTTTTTCCCCAAGAATGGTTAAAAAAATTCCTACAACTTCAAGTTGCTATTTAGTTCCTCATAATGTGCAGTGCTGCCTAGTTGATGCCCATTAGGAAAAGTCAACCTGTGGACACTGAGAATTTGTTAGAAATCTCTCAATATTGACAGCAAACAGCGTCCAAAGAGATAATACAAGTTTAGTTACTAAAATGAATAAATCAATTTCTGTTTTGCCTTAAACAACAGTTTGTGTGCATAAATGATGTAGCATAAAATAAAAGCAGGTATTGTGACCACAGTTTATGCCATTGTAGGCATTCACTGAAATCATAAAAGCATATATCACTTAGAAATTCTGTACAGGAGAAAAACATCTCTGGAAGAAAGTTGTTCCAAATATTTATAGTACTGGACAGTGGTGCACAGTTTTTATTGACTCAGTAGGGATTAAGATGTCAAAATGAGTGGTGATTTTACAGAATAACAGAGTAGGCATTGTGAAAGACATGAGACACCTCAGCATCCATCTCTGGGTATTTTAGTTGGACATCAAAAATCATAAACTGAGATCTTGAACTTTGAAGTTAAGCTATATAAATTTACAAGACCTATCCTAGAAGCAGGGCACTTTCCATGGTGCCAGCATGGATCAAATTGTGGTTCATAATTAAATATATTTTCATATCTTTATCCTCTATGTGAACAGCAGTAGATTTTCAAAAAGTGACAAGCAGAGTAAGCAATTCTACTCGATGGAGTTAGGAGCATGACATAGCACATTTCTGAGTTGCCAGGTGAGAGCCTATGTTTGCTTGAAAAGGCTCCAACTTTTTCTTTCTTATCTGTTTTAAAAGTGCATGCCATTTGTTCATTATATGAAAAGAACTTTCAAATACTCCGGATTGGATAGAAGCTCCCCAATAAAATTACTTAATTCATAATTTTCCATTAGTTTTAATCTTTAATCCCTCAAGTCAATTTTTATTTATTCACATCCAGTAAGCCTTTGTAAAAATGTTCACAGTGACTTCTAGACAAACAGTACAAATCACCAAAAAATGAGGCAGCCTCAGTCACAGAAGAGTGACACCATTTGAAATTTTATGTGAGGCTAAGATCATTTTTCCATTGCAGTTTTAGGATTGCTATACAATTGCCCATCAGATGCCAAATGGCAATGAAAACACCATGGTGCAGGTGACTACAGATCTAGAATATGGGGTGTTACACTAAGGTCAGTGCCAAAACAAAGCAAGATAGTGTTAGCAGTTTCTTATTTCACATATGTGCTGCATTTCAAAAAGAGAGGGGTAATCTGTATTTGAAATACAGATACAAATCAGCAATATACTGCCTTGTTTTTTTCCTCATTTTTTCTTTTTCTTTTTTCTCTTGCTGCTCATGCATGGCCAGCAGAGGAGGTAGTTTAAGATTTCAAAACACAATCAAATAAAACAATGTTGTGATTTGTGTGGTTTAGAGGAGAAACAATGTGAAATTCAATAACTTTATGTAAGGCTTGGCTTAACCAAGCTATCAAAAAATCCATTTCATCAGTTACCTACGTATAACAGTTGAGTAATAATCAAGTTCTCTATTTTGGGTGCCACCTGAACCTGAAAGTCACTGTGAACTAGGCTCTCAACTGATCCGAGTCCCTTCAGACCACAGAGCCTTTCAAAAAATACTGGTAAAAATTGTTTATGTGGCAAGTATACCAATTTTAGTTGTTCTGTTAATTTGACAAACAGAATATTTTTCCCCGAGAATGGCACACATTATTTTCAATCAAGGATTTCCATGCCAGCTCAGTAGCAGACTAGAGTCTTAGTTTTAAAGACAGGCTTGTGTATTTTTGCTGTTTCATAGCAGCAACTTCCCCACAGCAATAACACGACCCACAGACTGCACTGGGCTGCCCATCTGCAAGTGATCAGCTTGCAGAGCTACAGTTGTAAGCCTGCAGCTCTCAATGTCCAACAGAATAATCTGCTAGAAGCAGGTTTATTCCCTTCTGGTACAGTTTGTTGAACATTCATAGATAAAGGTAACAAGCAGTTCTTCTGAAGTTACACTCGTGTTAGGCAAATCTAGATTTTATAGGCTGTAGATTTTAGAAGCTTACGACTTTCCCTTCAACTTACGGTACCTACATCTGCACAAATACATTTGAGGTTGGTCTCACCTCCTTTCCAGTGTATTTCATTGTTACTAGTCTCTTTTCTAAGCATGAGGGTTCATGACCACACCAGTATCTCAGTCAATAGTACTGCTACTTGTACTTTTTCAAGTACCATGCTTCCCTTTTCCCTTCTCTTCGCAGCTGATTAGAAGGCAAGTGAATATCCATTTATCCTTTGAAGGGATTAAAACTTTCACCCTCCCAGCCTCTGAAGAAAGAACTGAGAGTAAATAACAATGGGCACTATGCTTCATAATTGCAATTTTTTTTAAATTGGTAAATGTGTTAAAGGTTCCTAATATTTCATTTATTGTATATTTTAAATTGTTACCTTTATAAATTCTGTAAATAAGTCTAGCACTCTATTGCAACATAGCCAGCTATCAAGCTATTAGCCAGCTATCAAGCTATTAGCCTTTCGATTTATGTTCTCTGCATCTTTGTTTCAAACTCTATGCAAAAAAACCCCAAGTTGTTCTATGCTGTAGTAAGAAGAAATAGCTCCAAGTCAACCAAACAGAACTGAAGTCTTCACTGAGCAAGAAGGATTTCATCCACTTTTTTGAGTGAAACTGTGATTTAGCTTTGCTGAGCATGATACAATTTGCTGTTTGTCCATACATTCACTTTGCTATTCACTTGATTGTTTTGTAACACATTTGGGTACTCCATGGGTAGGAAAATATATCATACAGGACTGAAATTAAACTGTCTGTTCTGTTAAAGATGAAACATTCTCTTAAGTGTTTATCCTACTACAAACTTAGAGCTGTTTAGAGATAAGGGAGTGTTTTATAATTACTGAGCTTGAATTCTACTATCAATTTTATATGTTTAATAATATATCAAAATGTTTAGATCCATGGGGTGCCACATAAAGACAGAGAAATGAAATGCAGACCTCATTAACTAGTGTTTTGTTCTTTATAGGCTCTTACTATTACCAAATACTGAAACTTGCCTGAAGAGTTCAAATGGCGCTCTGTAAGAGAAATCAGCATCTGCAAATGTGCCCACCCTGCCTCAAGCTTTGTTTTCAAAAATCCTTGTCTGCCTCTATAAACAATATCGGAGATTCAGAAGTCTAGAATAAGTAATGAAATTGCAACTGCCTACAGAATTTGAGGAAAGCTATTAAAAATATGTCCAAGTATCAGCTTCTTTATTCTTTCCATTAGTAATGGCACTGCTTCTTGCGATGGTGGCCCTTGCAAATGACCTTTGTGTGTCAGCAGCACAAAAATAATGTACTTTGTCTACCTCAATGGACAGTAGTAGAAATACCAATTAGAACAACAGCAACCTCCTTCACAGTTATCATCATCTACAAATTTAGGGGCATGGAGGGCATACAAAACTTTCTTCACATTTGCACAGCCATAATTTAATTCCCTTTTTTTTTTCCTTCCCCATATCACCAAAAAAGTGCAGAATGCACCTGCAGAGGGAAGGCTCATGGACCTGCTTTCTCCGTGTTCTAGTGGCAGACCTAGAGAGGTAAGAGAATTAACTACACGAATTGAACTATATGAACGATGACTTCAAGGTCAAAAGGACCTTATCTATCTGAATTTAGTTTACAGGATGACCCAAAAGAATCACTCTGCTTAAGATGCCTGGAGCATGCCAACTAATTAAGAGGCAAGGAGAAAAGACACAAATCTGCTGGAAGGCAGGAAGGTTCTTCAGAGGGACCTGGACAAGTTGGAGAGTTGGACTGA
>NW_020955666.1:517911-519754 GCF_003031625.1 Empidonax traillii | reverse complement strand
GCCTTGGACAATTAACATTCATAATACATCTGTCAAATTCTAAATAAATTTCAGGGAGATGAAAACAGAATTTCTGAATAGCCTTTGATTGCAGCACCAGCTCCAAGTGAGGCAGGCCTGAGGGGGCATTCCTTGACCCAGAGGAATGTAAACATTCTCTGCTTTGCTTCTGTAATAGCTACTGCAGCAAGAACTAGGTTTTTGGTTGATGAGGTCAGTTCAAGGCACTTAAGGCAAATCACAGATATTAGGGAATTGACCACAAAATATCTTATTGAAAAAAGTCCCTAACATTAATAAAGCAATTCCTTTGTCTTCTGACTTGTGGACAGTGCTTCAAGGAAACCTGGACAGTGTTTTGTCAACAGTTTCAAACTACAAATCGTTCAAGAGCAGACACTCAGATATTTTATAGTAGAGAAGTGATTAGTATACTCCTTTTACAAAGCTCAGAAGCATTTGTATTTAATGACCAAAAAGTGTTATTCCTTAACATCATTCTCAAAGGGAAAGAGAGCAATATGTTTCTTTCCCTAAGAAACTGTGCTAAAAACTGTTATATTTTCTGGAAGACTGAAGCTAAAACTTCCACCTCATCCTACAATTCTATGGGTTTTTTTAAACAAAAGCATATAAGAAGAAGTCTGTTGCATGTGATACTTTAATGTGTGTTTTACAATCCTCCCAAAACAATAGTCCACTCGACAAATATTTCTCCTTTGGTAGATTCAGTACATAGTTAGTCCAATACACCTACTGGTCAAACAGTGTCCTCAGAAAGCTCAAATTGATGTTTTCCTTTTTGTAGCAGAGCCAAGAACAAATTTAACTGACAGTTGCTTTATCTGTAGCTAAATTCAGCTGTTAGAATTGGAGTGTATTCCTTTCTCTTCTCTCACCCATAATTATCACTTTTAGTAGTGGATATTGGCAGGAGAAATGGTAATTGAGGACAAAATGCAGTCTGCAGAGAACTGTGAGATATATGATTACATAAATGGAATATCTCACCTATCTCAATTTCTAATGTGCCTGCCTGACTTTACTCCAGTAGATCTTGGGTACAGCAGAGCTACAACACTGCTATTCAGGCAACCAGGGGTACATAACAATTCAACATGAGCAATGCCTGTTTTAAATTACTGTTTTATAGTTGTTTTTGAGACAGTGAACAAAGTGGGATTGGCAGATAGTAGGGGAAAGGTTTGCAGCATTACTCATCGCTGTTTCTACTTGTCAACAGCACAAGTAGCAAAAGAAACCCGTTGTCAAGACTTCCAGTACAATTGTTGCTCTAAAATATTAAGCAAGCAAGTATATAAGTTTTGAATTAATTTTTTTTTTTCACAAGAAAATTTCAGTGACCTAGAAAATTGGGCAGTGTGGAGATGACCAGGGAGACCTTCATAAAAACCAAGCCAATACAATTTACCAGTATACCAGCAATGCTCCAAACGGAGCATGACAGAGATTAGTGAAAGATTACCTGCCTTAACTGAGAAGACAGGAATATCACTACCATCAAGACCAAAGAGTACCGTATAATGGGTTACATCTATAACACAGAACAGTCTCACAGCAAATCTGAGTAAAACTTTCCAATTTTTTAGTGGTGTACCTCGCATAGCTAAGCCCTGACTTCCTTCATCACAGAGAAAAAACTTTCTGTTTCCAGAAGACATGACTTTTCCACACGCACAGAGCAGCACGGAAGAGTTTTGTTTAGCTACATGACTTCAAATTCGTGTGAACTACATTCAGCTGATGGGATAATATATGTAAGCCAACTGAAAATCCAGACAGTCTGAGCCTATCTATCCCTCATTAAAGCTGACTTGCTGTC
>NW_020955666.1:507975-517676 GCF_003031625.1 Empidonax traillii | reverse complement strand
TCTGTTTCCAGAAGACATGACTTTTCCACACGCACAGAGCAGCACGGAAGAGTTTTGTTTAGCTACATGACTTCAAATTCGTGTGAACTACATTCAGCTGATGGGATAATATATGTAAGCCAACTGAAAATCCAGACAGTCTGAGCCTATCTATCCCTCATTAAAGCTGACTTGCTGTCAGCTGGCTGGCAAAGCCCTCAAAGTCCGTGTGCCCCAGTTTACCTACCTATAAATTGGGTTTTAATAACACTGTTCTTCTGCACACATTGAGACCTTGTGAATTAGCATGTGTAAGGTGGAGGAAAATAAATGATAAATCACTACATGAGACTAAGTGCTATTATTCTGAATGTGTACAGTGATAATAATTTGCTTTTATAGACTAGTAAAATCATGAGATCATAGAAATAAATTCAAATTAGCACATATCAGAGGATCAGAGAAGACTAGATAAGGTGACATTCTGGCTTAAACTTCTAAAATGCATTTTGAATAGGAAAATCAATTTTAAAAGTGCTATATAAAAAATACAACTTATATCTTTCTGTATTTTGGAAAGTCCTGGTAAAAACAACTTCACCTGGAAAACAGTAATAATTTCAAATATCAATTATTCATATTTTTCAATATATCTCTGAAAATTCAATAAACTTTGAAGTATAGAACTAAACACTCACAACAAGGGCATGGAAAGGAGAATGTTTTCTTACTTTAAATTACATACAGAATTGGTTAAGGTACCTGCCTTTAATTTACTACCAATTCTTTGGAAGAATATAAATTCAAAGACCTTTCCTCATTAGTGCACAGAATGCTTTCCATCAAAAAACATGCTGACATAGTGCAACACAGCCATATGATCACAAGCGGGATTTTGGTGTAAAATCTTCCAGGTATAAAAAAGTGATGTAGTTTGAAGAGAAAGGGAATAGCCTCATAAGGAGAGAAAATACCTTTCAGCAAGGCAGCATTTTGGCTGGACGTTCTTGTGCAAACCAGGTGCAGATCTGATGCTAAACCCACATATTTCAGCCCAGGAACACAGTCCTTTGAAAGTGGCTGCAATAGTGGTCTAATGCTCAAATAAAGGGATGTTGAAGATGCTCTCTGTCTCAGTCAGAGAAGAAGGTTAAGAAGATGCCCTTCTCCTACCCCTTTGGGAGGTGGACATGGACCAGTAACCAGCCCACTGCAGCAAAAACAAAGTGCGTTTTGCTAACAAGGAGACTAGAAAGTCCTGATTGATCCTGAGTGGTCATCTGTCACAGCAGTGAAGCACTGCTCCAACGTGTATAAGTCCATATTTATGTCTTCACTTACACACCTTTAAGCCTGTCCATGCTTGCAATTACATTCAGAGAAGAAGTTAAATGGAGTTAAATGATAAACTGGGTAGGCAGAATGAGATTCTGGTTTCTATAAAGACACAGAAAAGTAGGTATTACTGCCCTCTGTTCTTCTCAGTTCCATACATTTGGGAAACTTACACACACATAGACACAAATATTTTATTTATCATAGAATCATAGAATCAGATGGGTTGGAGAGGACCTCTGAGATCATCAAGTCCAACCCTTTATCCACTACCACCACACTTTTTTTGACCAAATGCCTCATGGAAGGTATTGCAGTTGCAAAGTAGGATCTTTGGTTGTGATCCAGGTGGGCTAAGAACAGGTTTCAAAGATGAACAAAATTGTCTTTTTCCCTGAAGACTTGCAATTTAATTAATTGTATGTTTCTCATGAGAGTTCTGCTTGATATTTGGATTTCCTTTTCCAGTTAAGGAAGAAATCTATGCTTGACCATGTTTAATTAACAAGAAACCAAGCCATCTTCTTAAAACACTACTACTTTTATGCAATAAGGCACTGTATACCTTCTCTGATATTGATATTCCCCCCCCCCCCAGATTTACAAAATACTCATTCAACAAACAAGACGGGAACTAAGAATGTATTGATGATAGTGTTTGCTTTTCTTTTTTGCACTCTTTCCCGACAAAAAATATCAGTAAAGTAACATTTTCTGCAATGGAGGAAGCAGTATTTTTTTCAGATCTACCAGACATAGACAAACTCTTATGGTGGAGAAGTGATATTTTGAAGTTCACTTCCATTTTAGCAAGAAGTTTTGCTCCTAGAAGTTCTGCTGCCATTGTTCTTTTGTGTACATTAGAGCAATTTATTAGGGCAGGGAGAAAAGATTTAGTTGTAGTCCTTGCCATGGAGTCCTTCTAACCATATCACAAATTTATGCCACAGCATACTAACGTAATACAGGTCTCTCCCCCTCTCTTTCTCTCTCTCTTCCCCCCTCTCCCTAATACACAGAACAGATAAGAGAAAGCACATGTGACACACAGTTCCAAGGTAAATGCAAATGCCCCACATAAAAAGATTATAAAAGCAAAAGAGTACAAATAATAAAAAAAGCCAGTGAAAACAACTACACTCTACTAAAAAAGTCAGCAGAGAAAAGAAATCTAGTGTGGATTACAGTTAAAAATTAATTTTAATAGTCTTTACTGCTTTCAAAACAGTGTTTTTGTATGTACAGAAATACACAATGTCAGAAGAAATGTATAAAAATCAAGAATACAGTAATTGTATTCCTTTAATATAAAAAATGCTTTCAGGAAATGAATGGCTTGTCTGAACAGTAGTTTGTTTACAAGTGTTTAAACCTTAAATTATGCTTGCCAAATTCTCAGAGAGGGGGGTAATTTGGGGAAAGTAAACTGAACAACTTTTCATATTAATTTTGATAATTTTCGAGCAAGATGTGGAATATATCAAATTAAATACCCCGATCTGAAACTACTAAAATAATGGGTCTTTATCCTTCATAATAACCAACAGGGAGAAAACTGTCAGATTCTCTTATTTCCTTTCAACTTCTTCCCTAATTCAATTCTGGAAAGAGGATGAAATAAAATAAAGAAGATCTATATCCCTTACATGGACATTTGGTCACTGACATAGGAGTTCCTAAAAACACATGTGAAAAAGTCCAAGCAAAAAACTAACCTAAATGTGCCAAAGCCCTTATTTCTTCAGGAGGGGATCAGATGCAACTAACATTTGTAGTTAATAAAACTGTGTTCCACTGGAATTGTATTGTAGTTCTAATAAATAGCACACAACAGCAGTTGTAAAAGAGATTTACAGAGTAGAATTACACCAAAATAGGTTGCTAAAAAACATTTTGAACAAACCACTGATACAGTAAGGGATGTCCACAATGGATGTCTCCTGCCATATACTTAACAAAACGGTTTAAGGAACAAAATAATCTCTATATTGCAATTAGTAATAGTGTAGAACAAATTAGATTTTCTTTATTTTCAGAGAACATTCTTCTCCAATCCCCCCAAAAAAGGGAAAGTGAAATAAAAAAAAATTGCTATTAATCAGTGTTTGACAAATAAATCAATTACCAAATACTTCACAAACCTCAGCAAACCTCGCTAGAACAAAGATATATTAAATTTTTAGCAATTGTACAAACAGTTGAAGTAAAGCTACAGAATTTTTATAATAGTCAAATATTTTTTCTTGTGTGCTACTAATGAAAATAGGAAATTTATGGCAACTATGAATGATGCTTGAGACAGACTGTTAGTTTACTGGCTTGTAAATAAAAGATGCAATTCCCCAGTATATATCTGTGTGTGTATTTGTGTGTATATATAGAAAACCATATATTCTCTATTTAGTTTTAATGGCCTTACTGAATTCTCAGGAAGGTATTTAAAATTTGTCTCTGATAAAGGGTAGCTAAATTATTTCAGGTATTAAGAATTACCATGTATAATGGCGTGCTCCAATGCCACTTGCTTTCAATAGAGTTTTACTTCATCTCTCTGTCTGCAGAAGAGAGGTGCTCCAGCCCCCTGAGCATTTTCATGGCCTTCTCTGGACCTGCTGTAACAGTTCCCTGTCTTTCCTGTGCCCTGGAGACTCCAGAAGTGGATTCAGCACTTCAAGTGGGTCCCACCAGAGCAGAGTAGGGGGGCAGAATCACCTCCCCTGACCTGCTGCCCACATTGCTTTTGATGCAGCCCAGGACACAATTGGCTTTCTGGGCTGCAAGTGCACAATGCTGGCTCATGTCCAGCCTCTCACCCACCAGCACTCCCAAGTCCTTACAGTCTAAGGCCTTACAGAAGTTCAGATACACAACTCCAATGCAGTCATTATTGTCCACAAATATTTTTACCAAAGAATTACTAAACCCCACTCCAATAGATATATTCACAGATAATAAACCCACCTTTTACCTACACTTATACAAAACTAAATTACTGTATGTTTGTTAAAAAAGATGTAATTTTAAAAAAAAAATTAAAAATACATTTCATTATCCAAAACTATGAATATGTAAATCTGCAAGACCTACACTGAACGTTCCCAGAAACAATAAATATGAACCTGTATATACTGCTCTTTTGTTGAAGCTTTAAAAGACACATCCATACCTACAGGAAGTTGTTTTAAGGAGTTTTCCATATAATTCTCATTTTTCTGATGAACTCTCTTCCCCAAATGATGTGGTTCATAGCTGTTTTCAGCCTTCTAAACCTGGCTACTCTGAAAGTATTTATTTGTATTTAAAGTGGTGTGTTTGATTTCTGGCCTTAGCATCATATTGGTTTTGTGCCTATTGCCTAATGAGCATCCTGAGTATCTCTAAAGCAGCTGTATATAAGTAGCTATATTTTTAAATTGTACTAAACAATGTTGACATACCATTCCTACTGCCCTGATATCACAAGAGTCACAGATGTCAAGAATAACTGAAGTCAGAAGGTACCTGGGGAAGACACATCTCAAGAAGTTGGAAAATTGCAAAGTGACCATATTGAAGATGCCTGTAAATCTGAACCAGCACAAACCTCCTGAATTTTTTTCAAAAGCACAAATTCTTAATTCTTTAGAAATATAGATAAAATGAAAGATTTTTCAGTAGCAGCCAGCAATGATCAAAGTTTAAGGAGAAGACACTCAGTTAATCTACCACTTCCAAAAAAAGTAAACTCATATTTCTGGTCCACAGAGAACTTCACTAAAAAATTACAAGGACAAATGTGGGATGCCCATGTACACATTCATGGAAAACCAGCAGAGGGAGAAATTCCTGATCCGTATAGGAGCATCTACCAAATATTTTTATTAAGAGAAAGTGCCACAAACTCCGGAAATGGAGTACTGAAATTGTTTGCATGTATGCAACAGATTCGTGACAATTAAAAGGAAAAACATCTCAATACTTTGCAACAGCAATAACAAAAAAAAGGAAGGAGGGAGATCAATACCTTCACCAAAAACAAAGCTCAAGAATTTAATGATTCAGAGAGTAAATTAAGATTTATTAATCAGAAAATGTCAATGCATTAGATGGAACTCGTTGCAACAGTTCTTTTGATAAAAGGAGCTGAAAACTCCCCACTTATGACCAGTGCTTCCAGAACTTGATGGGAGGGTAGAGGGGAGGAGAAGAAAAGCATGAGCACACATTCAATTCCCATCTCCTGTTACACAGGGATAGAGATATAAATTTAGGCCATCACAGAGACGCAGTGGGAAACATTAGAGTTTTAAAAAGATGCTAAAGGTCAATCCATCCAAGAAATTTATGGAAAATTTGATAATACTGAGCTACCCCAACCAATTCCTCACATTCAGGTCAAATTTCAATTATTAAGAGACCTTTATGTCAGGAGAAAATAATTCCCACCATTGGTAGCATATGCCTTGTCAACATAAATCACAAAAAAATGGATATAGATGCATCCACCTGCACTTCTCAAGTCTGTAGCTAGAAATCTTTGCAAGTACCATATTCTACTTCCAGAGTTTAAAGAATGTCCTTGATCCTTTTGCTTGACTGCATTAGCTTTACTTGACCTCTGAACATTTGACTAAAGACTGTACAATTCCGTTCTTCTGCAGAATCTCTTACATATCTCTAATGGAATTATGAAAGTTTTTATTCAGGTCCCTAAGCAAATTCTGTTTCAAAACAGAAATATTTAGCCTCCCTCATAATATAATATGCATAAAGCTTAATGACAAAAAACTGTCTTGCTTTCTCTTCCTATTTGTCCCCAGGTCCTTTACAGTTTTAACTGATGGAAGAATGGGAAAAGATGGATGTAGAAATTAATGCAGAGGTTTGGTATATCTTACATTTAAATAACACGTAATAAAATCAAATGTACAGAATAATCATTACAGATACAGACTCCTTTTTTTCTGATTTATGCTTAGTGTTTTAACTAAAACCATTAGAAACACATTCCAGGAAATATACAGTATCAGCATGTGACATTGCCTTGATTATCACACTTGGCTAAAGAGTACATGCTGCACTTTGCAGGGATTGTGAAGAGAGATAGATTATTTTCTGTATGAAAAAAAAGCATTGTGAGGGTTTTCTCATATGCCAAAATGCCTACCTGACTGACAGAGCAGTAACAGGGCTGCTAAACCACTTTTCTTTGAGCACACCTTACACCAGACATGGGAAGTCCCACCCCTACTCTCTTAAAGGGATCATTTAATGGTGGAGGTCACCTGGTGATGGAATGTGCAGCAGGAGCAACAAGGGAGAACAAGAGGTACAGACTACCTGACTGACCCTTTGGGTAAGCGTCTGACAAGAGCCATCATGTTACTTAAGGTAAATACCGGCGGTGTCCTGTTATGAAAAAGTACAAAGAGCTTCCAGCACAAATGTCAATTAGAAAGTCATACCTGCCACATTTGTGTCCATTTTTACTGCCATACCATAATTATAATAAAGGAAATAGCACATCACCTATTAAAGTCTTAACATCCTTGATGTATAGCAAACAGCAACTGATCTTCACAACACGCTGCTTCTCATCAGAGTTTAAAAGTTTTGCCTGACATTCGTAAGAACTCCCATAGCAATGCCCTGAAACGTGACACTGTAAGGTTTCCCTTTAAAACTACTGGCTGAAATAAGAGATGCAAAAGATCCAGAGAAAATTTGCAGAGTTGCACAGTCCACTGCAGTCCAAACTTTAAAACTAAATAACAGAGACAGCAAAAATATACGCAATTACTGCAGACAGTGCTTATCATCCCTTGCAGGCCAAGATGCAAAATTAACACATAACTTTGACTGGTTTGGACAGTTCAAAGCTAAAATCCAGTGCAGCTGCATGGCTCAGCCTAACTTTGGCCGCAGAAGGCAAAAAGATTCTGAACAGCCCAAATAAGTCAGGCTTGCACACCAGAGTGCAGGAGTAGGTCCTTAAACACATTAAAATGAAGATGCAGCTAACTTTTTTGTGTGCCAGGAACTGCAAACATCATCGTTTGTCAGTGAAAGCATATCTTTGATGGGATTTTCCTACTTCATTAGTCTTTCTTATGTATGTCTTATCAAAACAAACAAACTCCTACAAGCAAATCTGACCCTGAGGAACAGTGCTGGAGGTGTCCGTCCTGTTCAGCAGGGAGTGTTACAGTCTGCAGGCGAGCAGAGCTCCAGGCAAGGTCAAGGTTGGTTGCATTTTCTCAGACTAAAGGCTTCAGAAGTTTATCCTTAACATCCTAGTTGACAGCCAAAGGTGGATGCCAATGTCGGAAGCATTATGTTTCTTTATTGTAATAAGAAATAGCATAATTTTTATTAGTCAAATATATCTTCTTGTAAAATACTGGATAATCAGTTAATTGATCAACTGGTGTTAAACAAAGCTCAAGTCTGGTCTCTAAAAGTAGGAACTCTGTATTTTTGATACAGACACTGGTTACTCTTTTATTACTACCCTGTGACAAAGTACAGAATATTCATATAAAGTTTTTTAGTGAGGTGAAGAAAAATAAAATTCTATTTCAGCTTGACATGGATAGAGAACTGCATAGACACTGTTTTTTCCGCTGGAGTGATCTGCTGTAGGAGTTAGCTGTATGCTTTAAATGTGACTGACATGTCTCTGAATTTAATGTGTCACCTGCTGAGTTCAGGATCTGCTGTCTATCTCCCAATGTGTAAAAAAAATGAATCGCTTCAAAATGATTTATTGCCAGCAAAATAGAATGTGAAAACAACAATAGAAACAGTGCTGTAAAGGCATCCTACATTTAATAGCACTGTTTGATGAGTAAATTATTTCACAAATATAATCAAACATTCTTATTGTGAAACTCTCAGACTTGATAAAGCTATTGCACAGTCTGGTATCTGGCTTCCTGACTCATAAATAGCTAATGCCATTAAGAACATAGAGAAATGCAGCATTAAATCCCAGGGTTCCGCTGCAGTTTGTAAATCTATGCAGAAAATACAGGTTATATTTTTCAATACAAATCTGTGGAATTAATCTC
Organism: Empidonax traillii; assembly: GCF_003031625.1. Lineage (NCBI taxonomy): Eukaryota > Metazoa > Chordata > Aves > Passeriformes > Tyrannidae > Empidonax > Empidonax traillii. Next base: position 509,313 of record NW_020955666.1, on the reverse strand, counting down.
TGCTTTTATCTTTTGTGCTTTTTCTTTCTCTCCTGTGAAGTATCTACAGAGGCATCTTTAATAAAGGATTTCCATTCTCTATTTTTTCTACAAATGGGTGGCTTACTTTATAAATCTCATCCATGTACGTGCTAGCAAAGGCTTCATATGCATAAGTATTTTCAAAATATCATGGGTTATAATTGAAAAATGTTAAAAATTCTATAGAATTATATTAATTTTTAATATTTTTAAGAATTTAACCTTAGGAATATTAACATAAATGTCAAAAGATAGCAATAAATACTGGAAGTAAAAGCTCCACTTATTCAAGACAAAGTGTAGTATAATTCAGCATAAGGACTGCTACGCTTACAAGCAGGCGTAAAAGAATACACATCACATTGCATACTGGATCACACCCAGCTTCCAAAAGCAGCAATACAGTAAACCTCCATAAAGAATATTTTATGTCCTTTCAAAATAAACTGTAAATGCTCACCTCCTTTTCAGAGTGCATCCATGTCATCCACACCAATGCTATTTGCCAGAGCCATTCCTAGAGCAAAACCAGAAGATATTCAAATAAAATACTGTCCTTTTTTCTTGTCAAGCATCTCACCAAAAGTAATACCAGTAAGGAAAACAAGTGCTACACATTTTTAGGTATTCCTTGGCTGCCAACAAAAAACTAATTCATTGTTTGTTTTCCTGGGGTAAAATAACTCTTTGATAATTAATTGTTGAATGAGTCAAGCGAATAGCCAGCACTGCCACTACATCCTCTACCTTGCCCTTCAGGTGCCTTCTGTCTCATATTTGGGATTGGAAATTCTAAGATCAGCAAAATGTGTTTGGGCCTATAAGAAATCCTATGATTTACATACAAACAAACAGAAATGAGAATAAAGTGTTTTTTGATTGGATTGCTTTTCTCTTCTGCAATTATCAGTGCTTGCTTTCCTCTTTCTTCTAGTAATTACTAATCATGAGGGACGCAAGCACTTCCTCTGTGTAAGGCTCGTTTTTCCTGAAACGGTTTGTTGCTTTTAAGTCTTACAAGAAACTGAAGTACTGGATACGAATGGCAGGTGGTAGCTTGCCAAGCCATGGCAGGCTATTTTCAACATTGACAACATCCAGCTTCTTGCTGGCACTTAAATGTATCCACTGCTTTTCAACGTATATTTTACCCTGTTTTGTGAATATTACCATACTATTCTACCTGCAGAGGAAATCTGATGTTTTAATGACTATTAGTCATAGAAACAAGACTGGGAAAGGGGGAGGGAAGATCTTTCTGCAATATTTCACTCTTTTCTTTTTAAATGAGCACAGAAGTTAAGAGGGAGCCAGCTG
>NW_020955666.1:505595-506922 GCF_003031625.1 Empidonax traillii | reverse complement strand
ACGTATATTTTACCCTGTTTTGTGAATATTACCATACTATTCTACCTGCAGAGGAAATCTGATGTTTTAATGACTATTAGTCATAGAAACAAGACTGGGAAAGGGGGAGGGAAGATCTTTCTGCAATATTTCACTCTTTTCTTTTTAAATGAGCACAGAAGTTAAGAGGGAGCCAGCTGTTTGTTTCTGATATTCATGAAGCTAACAACCCCTGTGGATAAATAGATATTGCTTAAGCCCTCAGTATTAGGGCTTCAAAGTGCATTTGTAATCACTTTGAGATGCATGGCACATACTTATTGTCAGAGTTTACTCTAGAAGCCTTCAAATACAGGCAGACTTGGAAAGAAAAATGCGAACAAACCCAGAATAACAGACCCGTGAAATGCTTTGCTAATAGTTTCGCATGAGGTTAATTACAAACTTGACCACTTAGTGTTGAACTCAAAGTTGAAATGATTTTGCTGGACCTTAGATACTACATAGAGTAGCCTGCCCAGTCAGAGACTGTTCTTAAACATGAGAGGGACGTTCCATAGCAGAGGAATGTGCTTCGAGGTACAAGGTACATGTGGATTTACAACCACATTTCTACATGACATAGAAAGGAAGTCCTCAGCACAAACAAGGACAAGTATTGGACAACTTGCTTCTGATGCGCATGAGATTCCAAAGTTAACTTCAGGAGCAAGCTGTTCATAGCTACATTGGTGTGGATTTTCCTTTCACTTTTATACCTTGAAGGAAAAAGGCTGTTCCTAGTTTCAGTCTATTTGATAGTGTGAAGGAATTCCTTATCAAAGTGACAATATAACATCTGTGATGCTGAAACTATTCTCTTAAAGGTAAAAAGAAGTTTATTGTCATGTTTGATAAAACCTGAAACAAACTCATTTGATTTATGAATATTTCCTTTTATTATGTCTAGTTCATCATGTTGCCTGGAAAATAAAGAGTAGCAATCCCTGCAGTCTGGTTTGAATGTGTGACTTGTTACTGCTCAATCCATTTTCCCTTCCCACTTGAGAACTACAAATAAGAAAGGCTACAGTTTGGAATTTGAGCCTTTCTGTCTCCTGCACTCAGCTTCAGCTGCTAGCAATGTAGGCATGATTCTCAGCAAAATCCTAAGCTTAATATTCAAAGGTAAATTTCACACAGAAAACCCAGGAAAGGCGAAGTTTGGGAGTGAATTTCACCTTGTCTCATTAAAAAAGAGAGGGACTGGAAAAAGCACAGAAGATTTATGTCCAAACACTAACTATAATACACACGGTATTATACTTGTACTAAACCCAAGCAAAAATCAGAATTGGCTTTGATCTCC